>NC_133494.1:5666752-5865555 GCF_025370935.1 Choristoneura fumiferana
TAAGATGGATACCTCAAGTGCCAGTAATTTCACCGGCTGTCTTATTCTTCACGCCGAAACACAACAGTGCAAGCACTGCTGCTTCACGGCAGGATTAGCGAGCAAGATGGTGGTAGCAATCCTTGCACAAGGTCCTACCACCTGATTGTTTGGCAAAAACGCATAGAATCATTATTTATTAAATATACCATTTTTTCATACAAATTGAAGTGAAAGCCAAGCAGCTATTCCAAAATACGCATTTAATGCAGAGGCATCGGAAACTTATGTGCAAAAACTAGAATGAGTAGCAAGATGAATGACCCTTTTATACCCACACTTATATGAACGCTCAATTTTTTTTGTTGCCGTATTCTAAAAATAGTCCTAGTGTTTGTGTTTTCATATAGGTAAATCTGCAATGAACATTAATAAAAATCTAAATTAACGATTTAGGGTCTACTCTACTCCATATCTAAACTATGTAAGTATTTATGTACCTATATTAGTGACGGTGACGCCTATTTAAAATAATTAAATAAAACGTGATTTACTTCCGCAAATGTTTATTTATTTCGTTTATATGAACAATAATGTTAAGCATTTCGAATGTTTTTTGTATTCGAGTACAATTAATGACATTACAATGGGACTATACTACAATGGAACGAGGGACGACTCTTCAACCGCTAGTCTACACATTTCCAATAAATTTAATTTGAAAACAAATTAATTCATAATCAAGGCAAGAATATTCAAGTAGTTGAAGAATTATATTGAATATGATTGAAAATATGAGGGTGATAATTACGGAAACCACTTTACAATTTCATTACTGTAACTACATTAATTCACATACAGCATGATTTTATTATTATTATTGTTCGTAATAATACTTTATAATAGCTACCAATTATGCGCGACTTTTGATGCTAGTGTTACTTGTATCCAGTTCAGTGAAAAACCATGAACGCTGTCGCTTATTCGTTAGAACAGCGAGGAAAGTTGGACTGACATTGTAAGAGAAAACCCTAGCATAGGTTTAGTCGCGAGCGCACCATCGACACACCAATAGAAGATATTGTCATCATTTGAATTCATTTAATTTGGAAAAGAATCATAATATCACTGACAAAAACATTGCGTGCTGATATAGCTAATAAATAACATTAACTTAATACGATCATACATTTCATTATAATAATAAGCTAAAACATGGACTAATAATATTATTATGCAACAATAAACTTAATAGTGAACAACACAAATCACAGAGACGTAATCAAAAGCGCATAAATACCATATAAGCGCTCCACAACGATTATAATATAAAATTGATCATTATTAATTAAACAAAAATAGGCCGATAAAAAAATTACACCCTGTATTAAACTAAACTAATGAAAAACTTGGTAAACATAATTCATAAAGTAACTTAAAATCGCATAAAAATATATAATCTTGAATGTAAAAATAAACATGCATATGGTATTCGACAAAATGATCATAACATCTATTGATTCACTAGAGCCTACCCTAACATATATTAATATCACACGGCCATACAGTGGCCTTATGCATATACGTAATGATATCATACATTGATATATTTGGTAACAATTTGAATAGCAACCACTGGAAAAATTGTTCTAAGCGTAAAGGCCGGGCCCAAAAATACAAAATACAACCAATGGTACTTCACAAACGAGTCAAAATAATTTTAAAGTCAAGTAAAAAAAAAGAAACCATTAAAAATAGCTTTAAAAAAATAAAGCTACAAAAGGTTCGACATTTTTTTGTTCACGTATAAAATCTACTCTACTTTAGCCAACATCACTCGCCAAGCGGCCATATTCTGTAAAACTTGCAAGAGTTATTGTTGTCCGTAATGTCCATACGCAAAACTCGCGAGTTGAAGTAACGCGTTACTTCAACGTTTCGTCTCTGAATAGGTACTTATGCACAGCAAAAACATCAAGTTCAAGTTTCAGAATGGCGCGTTCTCACAAAACTCTGCCAAAGCCAACTGCGATACCTCCAACATACAAACAAAATAAAACGTAAATGTTACGCAGCATTCAGTTTTGAAAAACGAAATCGAATTATTTCAGTTAAGATATACTTGGAAGATATGCAATTATCATTTTTAATATAATAAATAGATCAAGCCGCGTAAACATCGTCATAAAATACTACATATATGTTTACAATCGTTAAAAGTCCGAAAACGTCAATATCCATAAGTAATTTCATTTTCTAAAGAACTTCTGTATTACAAGGAATGGCTAATCGAATATTCCGTTAAATATCGCGTACAATGCCTTATTCTACAAATATTAAAAAGTTATGAGTTATTTTGGGAGTATTTGCTACGCTGACAGGTTTTTGTATGATCGTGTGGGGAAGGGGGTACAATTAACTTGATCGTGCTTTTAGCATGTTTCACAGAAAAACGTCTAGGATAGCTTTGCGAACAAGTTATTTGATTTCCACAATCAAACTAGTCAAAACTAGGGATGAGATAAAACAATATAAATTTCCAAAAATAAATTTACCATTAATTGTGAGTCGGCAGAGTATTTAGGCTACTTTGAACTATCAACTTGCCTTTGAAAACCAATATTACTAAACTTGAACCTTTCAAGGTTTACCTACTAAAGGCAGCATCATACAATTTCAATTTGTTCGGTCTGTTATTGTATCGTGTTGTTGTATTTGTATTTTTTGTTATTGTTTCTTGTGGAAACTGACTGTTTTTATTACAGTAATAAATAAATAACTTGAAGCAAATCGACAATATTCTGTACACAGTCAAAAGCTTATGAAATCATTAATTTTACTACTGTTAATCAGTTTAGTTTAATTTATAAGTGTACTAATACTTATTATGCCAGATTACAAACGTTACAAATTTACATACATAATTAGTATTTTACATAAGAAGCTTATCTGAGATTTGTGCTTCCGAGATCTATTATTTGAAGTTAGTAATTTATGTATTTCTCTCCATTTTTGGCTATCAAACGCCGCGAGAGCGGCTCCAATCACAAGTAAGCTAAAATTTGCTTTTTAATTAAAAAGCCAAATAACAATAACTAAACGTTTTTTTATTAAGAGGAAATCAACCTTCACCTGACCGAACAAGTTTCTATAGTGTTTATAAGGTTAATTTCCTTTTATAATTGCATAAGTAAGCTGCTTATCGACGTTTTCTATCTCATTCTGATAGTCTAATTTTACATAATCATTTATTTTTAACCACTGTGTACTTAATACCGGGAAATCGGCATCTATATTTTCAAATACAGTTTTTATCTCATATAGTTGATACATTGGATTTATTTTAACAATGATGTCTCTGTTTTCCACTTTAGCTGTGACAGTAAGAAAGGCACAGTGTTGCTGAAGTGAGACTGCCAATACTATAGCGTTTTAAAACAGCTTTTAACAACGCTTTTTTGTGACAAGAAAATTCAATCTCGACTTTCTTTTTCTTTAGTAACTTATATTAAAATAAATCTACTCTTACTTTTCGACTGTTGGTCTACAGACCGTTCGCTCCAATAGTCTGTATGGGCAACAACGACATATTTAATATCCGATGCAGGCCCTATACGACGAAGTGCAAAATTCGAACTTCGTATCATGCCATCCCGCTGACGCTAATATAATTTAATACGAGAGTGAGAGGGACGGTACGATTCTCGAATTTCGGAGTAACCCCCCCCCCCCCCGTCTTTCCAGCGCAGACGTTGAAACGAGACGGCAGTATACTTATAGCGGCTGCTCATGCAAACTATTAGAGCGGACGAACCGTACACAATTCAAACTAACTTACATTATAGTTGCGTCGAAAGAATTGCACGAAAGCTACGGTATCATAATTTATAAATAGTCGATTTAAGTCGATAATCCATCTGTTCATTAATCTAGAGCTCATTTACAAACGCGGATATCCGCTATCCCTACGTTACCTTACTGTATCTACTGCTGAGGCAACATGTGCGTCCATTCTGCTTCGAATTTGGAGTGGGCTGTGCTACAAGCGGACTTGAAGCTTCCACTACGCTCAGTGGGAATGGCTCGCTCTGCAAAACAATATACAACATTAGAATGAGACCAAGTATTAAAACAACCTTACTCCCTTTCGTTGAATGGTTTATTATGTTCAACAATGGTGCCGCAATATACTATGATAACAATCTGATATCTGTTTCGGAATCACCGATGGCTCGTTCCTTACAATTTTCCTTTTTTAACACCCAAACTTCTATTTTTGCATCATCCTCCTTTTCAACCAAAAACAATCCCTCCTTCTCTCTTGTTTTTTTTTATCATCCGAAGCCAATTCCGGAGTTGCCTTTTAAAAAATCATAACATTCGGCCATCCGACATCGTGCCGACTCCTGGCGCACGAATTTGTATAGTCGATCAAGAACTCTCTTGGAATTGCATGTCACTTGTGCGGCTAAAACATCATGGACTAATGTCACACACATGTATTTATGCATGTATGTTGTATATTATCTATATATATATATGCACACACACATATATATTTTAGTACTCATAAAAATAGTAACTTGCTCGACTATACTTAATTAACTACTATTACAATTCGAACGGTCATAAATTACACACATCACAGATCAAACACAACCGACTGTACAGTTAGTACAGGAATAATTTAAGCCGTAACATCTTTTATTACCAAATTGTGTACTAAAATTATTTTAATCATAACAGATCATCAACTAACACAGCCGCGTCTTACCATTACTAATTCTTAGAACAAATTGTTATTAAATTATACCAAGGAAAACAATAGGGTTCATAAACCGAGACACAATTATATGAGAAAGTTAAAACCTTATTTAACTTTTCTATGACAAAATAAATATATCAATGAAAATCATAACATTCTGCTTAGAACTTTCCTCATCTGTGTAACAATGACATAAAATTATTTATTACTATTACAACAACATCAATTAATATTCCTTTAAGAGTTCTAATTAACTTGCACAATCAAGTTAGCCAAACATATACACATAAAATGTTAGAACAATCAGTATTTCAACAATACAGTTTTATTCGTCACTATCAGTCAGGTTGCTCCCGCTATTACTAGTGTCGCTGTCATGTAATTCCAGTGTTTTTACGTGTATCCAAGGCCTAATTCTGTCTGCTGCTATGACGGTCTTGTAAGGTTTACCTTTTTTATTAAAACCTGGAACGTCAGCTATCCTGTACCGATCGTTACCCAAGATTTCCGTTATTTTGTACGGACCTATGAATTTAGACAATAATTTAGTACTTTGGCCGCAATTTCCAAAGTTATTCCTTGAAACTTTTACTAAATCGCCAATGCTGTATGTGGCTGCTGGAATTCTGTTTTTGTCATACCTTAGTTTCATTTTAGTTTGTTGTTTTTCTATGTTGGAGCTAACACTCTGTCTTAATTCGTGTAAGTCAGTATTTGTGTTATTAGTCACGTTCACGTCCAGTTTGTTAGCTAGGTCATTTCGCATTTTTAAACCAAACATAGCTTCTGCTGCAGTTTTCCCTGTTGAAGCATTAATTGTGTTATTAATGCCCCATTGGACTTTACCCAGGCACTTGTCCCAGTCCCGTTCATGGCTTGGAAAATTCTGAGCTGCCAATGAATTTAAAATTGTGGCGTTGAACCTTTCGGCCTGCCCGTTGGCCCTGGGACAAGCGACAGAGTTTAGTGTATGTTTAATCCCATGACTATCACAAAATGCTTTAAAGCTGGTCGAGGTAAAAGAGGAACCGCGATCTGACACTATTCTGGCTGGAATACTGAAGTCATGAAATATTTTATCCAGAGCTTTAATCGTGGATTTGGTCTTGAGGTCTCTAACTGCTTTAACAAAAACATATTTGGTGAAAGAATCGACCACAGTTAATATATAAGAGTTTCCATCTTTACTCTTAACAAATGGACCGAGGTGGTCCATGTGTATAGTATGAAATGGAACGGGTACCTTTTCGATTGGATGTAAATGACCAGATTTTTGTCTTGATGCCGAATCCTTATTGTAAGCGCATTCCAAACAAGCTGCGACGTATTTTTTTACAAATTTTCGTAACTTCGGAAACCAATATTCGCCCTGTATCTTGTCAAGAGTCTTGTTTAAACCTAAATGTCCAATGTCGTCATGATTGGCACGACACACTTGCCATCTAGCGTTTCGTGGTACAACTAGTAATGTCTTATCGCCTACTTTTCTATGCACCGTATGGTTTATAATTACATAATTTTTCCGAATATCCTTACTTTCTTGATCGTCCTCGGGTTTAAGAACTTTTACAATGCGACAAATGTCGGGATCAGCCATTTGCAGAGAAAGCAGCCAATTTTCTTTCGTTATGTTATATACGCCGACAGATGTACTATCCTCGGGTTCCGCGGGTAGCTTGGTGTTCCGGCTTAAGGCATCGACGTGCGCCATTTTAACGCCTGGACGATATTCAATATCGAAAGTGTACTCACTTATTTGTAACCACCACCTTGCTATCCGCGGAATGAGATCTCTTTTTGTCAACGTAGTGCGGAGAGCAGCACAATCAGTGTAAATTTTGAAATGGATGCCTAGCAGATAAACCCTAAACTTTTTCAATGAACATACGACGGCCAGAGTCTCTAGTTCGTAGGAGTGCATATGCTTTTCTTCTGGCGTGGTCTGGCGACTAAAATAAGCTACTGGCTTTAGAACACGCGTAACAGGTTGCCACTGCATGAGAATACCTCCTACTCCCAGAGAGCTCGCATCCGTATGGAGTTCGGTCTCAAGTTTCGGATCGTAGAGCGCCAGAACTGGGTGTTTGATAAGCTTTTCCTTCAATAGATTAAATGCCTGCTCCTCTATATCGGACCATTGCCATACGGATTCTTTTCTCAACAATGATGTTAAAGGACGTGCAATTTCCCCATAGCTCTGAATAAATTTACGAAAGTAACCTGTTAGCCCAAGAACTGCCGAACCTCATGCACGCTCCTAGGCACAGGAAATTCTTTAACAGCTAAAACTTTAGTTTTACCTGGCTGAATACCGTCAGAGGACACCTCATAACCGAGATAATTAACACGAGTGTCGAAAAAACGGCACTTGGCAAGTTTTAACGTCAATCCATATTCTCTAAATAGTAGGAGAATTTCTTCCAGGCGTTGAAACATTTCTTCAACACTCTTAGCTGGGATGAGAACGTCGTCAAGGTAAGCCAATGCGTATTCAAATCGTCTATTCCCCAAAATCTTATTCATCATCCTTTGGAAGACTGCCGGTGCATTGGCGAGCCCAAACGGCATCCTTTTAAATTCATAATGCCCGTCGGGCGTGACAAAACCAGTCAGATGTTGACTATTAGCCTCCATAGGGATCTGATAATAGCCCGACGCTAGGTCGAGAACGGTGAAGAATTTGCTACCACTCAAGTTTGATATTTGATCGTCTATTATAGGTAAAGGGAAACGGTCCTTTGTTGTCTTATTATTTAGTGCCCGAAAATCGACACAAAGCCTTTGCTCACCAGTTTTTTTCTTCACCATCAAAATGGGACTAGCGTAACTAGAATTTGACTCCCGAATTATATCATTACGCATCAACTCATCAATTGTCTCTCGTACTTGTTCACGCTCTGAGTGAGACAGGCGATACGGGCGATAAACTATTGGTTTATTATCCATCAGCTGTATCGTCATTTCTACGTCAGCCGCACGACCTATCTCACCCAGATTCGTAGCAAAGCAGTCACGGTAGTCCTGTAGAAGTGTATATAGACGGTCAATTTGGTCAGCGTCTAATCCTGGGCCTACTTGAATCTCGGACTTATCAAGTGGATCTAATGCATTAGTGTCAGTGGCTATTCTGTTAACTTGCCGGACTTGGCTTTCGGTGAAGGGGATAGATCGCGCTAAAATAGTGTTTTGATCGAACTTTATAGTATTGTGGGACAAATTAGACACAAGCACATCGCCCTTACCTTCTTCAACGTGGTACGCTCCCTGAAGTAACCGATACTCCCTCCCAGGTTCTAATGCGGTGTAACCTTCGATCAGGACATCCCCAGTATAACTGGATCCTACGTATATCGGTACAGCGCCAGTCTTTGTAACGTCTGTGGAACTGTCTACATATAATTTAAGGCTACCTTGGTCAGCATCGACGGTGTCGTTGCCAGGACTTCTATAAAATAGTAATTTCTGATGATTTTTGAGAACAGTTACAAATGGAAGCTCTGTAAAGTCCTGACCTATAATTAAAGGTGTCTGTAAATGCTCATCATCTACAACCAACGCTTCAATGGTTGAATCGATTTCGTCGACCTTAAGGTTAATTTGCGATTTGTACAGAGGTACAACGGATCCTTGGCCAAACCCCTTCACTATCGGAATGCCATCAAAATTTTTCTCCAACTTCAAAACGTCCGCTTCAGTTTTACGTAGTAAAGTGCATTCACTGCCGAAGTCGATATAACCTACGAAGTTAAGGTCATTTACTGTGACAGTCTTGTAAAATTTGTCATTGCCTCGAGTTGTCATATCAATTTTCATAGTTTTCCTTTCTTTACCACTGTCAACACGTCTCGCATTTGAACTAGATATGTTTAAAGGTTGTAACCCACAATTGTCAATGTCATGTCCTACTCTGTTACAACGTTTACATCTCACAATTACTTTTGTACATTGATAATAAGGGTGACCTTTGGTCTTACAATTATAACAAGTGATAGAACTTGAAGTCGAAGAATTGTTAGAACCGTTTCGCCCAGTTACATTAGCTCTGTCTTTTAAAATACGGTCGCGCGACTTACTGTTAGTATTGAAAACAGGTTGAAATTTCTGTGAACAGAGAAAATGAAGCAAATCTTCCGGTTCTGTACAACTAAGTGCTTGCGCTCCATTCCTAATAGACCTGTCACTGATACCATACACAATACAATCAACGGCCTTTTTGCCTTGAATTTCGCAACGAGTAAGTAAACTAAACTTATCATGGAAATACTCTCGCATACTTTCGTCGCTGCGACTCGTTCGATTTAACATTTCCTCCAAAAGACGCGCATAATTCTCCTCACTGGGGAAGGCCTTTTTTAGCTTTAATTGCCATTCGGCCCAACTATTTACAACAGTAGGTAAAGCCTCAAACCATTTCTTTGCCAATCCCGTGAGTTTCTGGAGCGAGAAGTGTATAGTTTGCGTTTCGCTCCAATCGTATATGATGGCGCACTCGTTTACCTTACGCAACCAGCAGTCAATGGTTTGAGCTCCATTAGACGGATCAAACTCAGGTACTACGTTATTCATATTATTGCTACTCAAATTAGTTGACTTATTCTTTTCGCCCCTCCATGTGTGTAGTATCTTCAGGACATCTTCTGCGGTTAACCTGCTTGAAGTCTTGCGACGCTCCCGTGTTGCGTTTTCATCAGAGGAAGTCGAGGATGACGGGCTCCTTCGTTTCGTCTTCCTCTTATTCCGCTTTCGTCTAGGAGGTGTATTGGGTGGGGTGCCGCCTTCCTCCTCACTAATCGAAACGGGTCTACGTCTGAAATCATACAACAACTTGCCAGTTTATGCTCCCAATTCAACGTCATTTTAATATTTATGCATCTTCCTGCATTCTTCCTTCATGGTTAATGTCTAATACCAGAACTAATTCAATACTATTAACCAAGAACTAAATTAATGGTTAAATCTGTTTAATCCTCATGAGATGCTTTGATTAAACATTATTATTATTATTATTATTCTCAAGTCATAAACTGAATCACAGCTATTGATTCAAGAAATTAAAATCTGTACTATTGTCTTCTAAAGTTCTAAAGTTACCCTATTATTACACACATATATATATTTTAAGTATACAGTGGTATTAATTATTTCACTGTACATAGTGAATTAAGTGGAATAAATAGTAACAAACTGAGATCATCATATAAAGTAGCAAAATCCTCAGGAATTCAGTTCACTCAGTAGCCAATGAAAATCATATTCACTGAATTACTGGCAAACATGCATATTCCATTACTTCATTTGTTTATGAAATAACTAGTCCTTGTACACCGATGAAGACATGCAGTCTACTCAGTAACCAGCGAATAACATATCCACCAAATTACTGGCAAACATAAACACATCTGACTTCTGCAATCCTTAACTGATGCAAATGTGCAGTCTACTCAGTAACCAGCGAATAACGTATTCACCATATTCACTGAATTACTGGCACACATAGACACATCAACTTCCACAATCCTTAACTGATGCAAACATGCAGTCTACTCAGTAACCTGCGAATAACATATTCACCGAATTACTGGCAAACATAGACACATCTGACTTCTACAATCTATAACTGATGCAAACATGCAGTCTACTCAGTAACCAGCGAATGACATATTCACTGAATTACTGGCAAACATAGACACATCTGACTTCTACCATCTTTAATTGTTGCAAACATGCAGTCCACTCAATAACCAGCAAATAACATATTCACCTTATTCACTGGATTACTGGCAAACATAGACACATCTGACTTCCATCTTTTCTAGTAATTAAATGCCTTATTTGTTTACTTATTACTATTATTATTTTTCTGTGTGTGATCAAATTTCATATGTAAGATTTGACCCACACTTACATACATACATGGCAGTTAAATAAAAGCTTGTAAAATAATCACCAACATCAGAATTTGTTAACCTTTGAAATTACCTGTTAATGTGTAGCTGTAGTAACAGGATAATTATGCACAATTAAATTATAGACTAAATTAATGAGATCATCTTTGCAAATGTACACAATTATTATCTTGTATATGAAATGTTTTCATGGATACTTTTATCATAGGTACCCAGGTAAGTTACTATAAGTATACAAAATGTTTCTTCCTCAATCGGTCATGGTTAGAAATAAAACCAAATAATATATTCAATGAAACACATCAGTATTGCTGAACAGCCTGAGCTTTTAGGTATATAAAGGTTGGTATGGGTATATCCTACAATATATAGATGTTTGTTCTCGGGTCTTGGGTGTTTAATATGTATTTAAGTATGTATCTATATCTATAAAATAATATTTATCCGTTGCTTAGTACCCATAACACAAGCTTTGCTAAGCTTACTTTGGGACTAGGTCAATTGGTGTGAATCGTCCCGTGATATTTATTTTATTTATAGATAATTAACAGATCATGTTTAATATATATATTTTTTTAATTGTGGTCAAACTTCATTGATAATACTGTAATTACGTTATCGCTGCTTATACACCGTAGACACCGCGGTCTCTTAGATAATCTAAGGCCGCGGTAGGCACAGTATTTTTAGAAAATTTTATTCGTAAAATGAGAGCCATCAAGCATCGACGCTCAGCATAGTACCTGGGTTCAGATCAGGCCTAGCGGTGGTGGTTCATTAGTAAAACGTTAATGCTAGTAAATATTACAGAATTATCGTGACTTTTAGGGAATAAAACAATATTGTTTGATATAGAAGTAAGTAAGTATCATGATCTCTAAGACATAAAATAATTCGTACCTTTTTCTTCCCTTCCGGTTCATTGCCACTTCTGAATTATTAAAACAACCTTACTCCCTTTCGTTGAATGGTTTATTATGTTCAACAATGGTGCCGCAATATACTATGATAACAATCTGATATCTGTTTCGGAATCACCGATGGCTCGTTCCTTACAATTTTCCTTTTTTAACACCCAAACTTCTATTTTTGCATCATCCTCCTTTGACAACCAAAAACAATCCCTCCTTCTCTCTTGTTTTTTTTTTATCATCCGAAGCCAATACCGGAGTTGCCTTTTAAAAAATCATAACACAAGAGGACAAGTAGATCAGGAAACAGTCAATAGACCGGTCGGTTACAATTTTGTGGTAAAAATTAGCATTAATCTTTTTAATACCCTACTATTTCTACTGATTAGTTAGAAAGAGACATTTTTGTTTGCTTGTGACAAAACCTAACATTTTCGTGGGATAAGTACTTTTTATTAATGCGAGAGGAGGCCACAATAGAAATCTTCCCCGAGGGAGATGCTATGCCTGGAGTTCGAAGTGGTATTTATACTTCAGATTTGATAAACCTTACTTACACGATGGGTAGTCCTGTCAGCATTTTAACTGTTATCATTATCAGTATGCTGTTGTTCTACACCGATTCTAAGGTAATCATAAAATGATACAGCATGCTTGAAGTACGGTCACATGCATTCAAATCTGGCACAGCTGAGCGTGCAAAAATATCTGACATGTTCTACTGGACTTAGAAATACAGTTGTATTAGGTATTTATGCACGCTTTGTTGTATCAGATATTGGTGGAAAACTGTACAATTTTAATGTATCAAAACTTCAATCTAAGGGGCTGTTTCACCATCCATTGATTAGTGTTAACTGACGGTTAAATGTGATGCCGTCTCTATTTGTTTTGTTCGAATAGACGGAGACGGCATCACATTTAACCATCAGTTAACACTAATCAATGGATGGTAAAACAGCCCCTAACTGTCGCTCATTTGTCAGGAAACTGATAGCGATTGAAACGCTCGTAGAACTCCCCTGATGTTTTAGTTTAGTTGTTCCACATTTGAAAGAAAGAGACAGAGACATTGGATTAGGTAGGCTGCATTAGGATCGCCAAAGTACTACAAAGTAGGTGCTACACGGGAATGTTTGTGGGTATTTTAACTCAGCCGGCCTCAGACATGGCGTTAATGCTTTTTAGGTTGGCTGATGTGACAAGAAATTAGTTATCATCAATTGCGAGATGTACATTTTTTTCTGGTTAGTTAATGTTTTGCCCCAATGGACAATGTGACTAATTTGTACGTTGCCCGTTTCAAATAAAATATTAAAGTAGGTGCTGACCGTGAGATTGCAGAAAGCGCGCTCGACGGCGGCGATGAAGCGTTCCAACTCTGCGCCGCTCGCCAGCACCAGCGCCAATCCCGAGCCGCGTTCACGCGCCTCGCACACACTCCACTCCTGCGCAAGACAACCAAGTATTTTTTTGACATTGGGTCCAAAGAGGCTAGGTCCTTGCCTGCTGTTTACTTGTTTTTAGCGTTCTTTAATTGTATATGAGGTGCTTATACGTGCAGTCGGGAAAAATCCAAGGGGAGGGGGGAAGGGAGAGCCCAGACAGTGCCAGATTATCACCGGCTAAAAAACCCGGCTGCACGTCCCCACAAACATTATTACCTTCGTGACAAAAATTCGAATAAAACTGTTCAAAAAACTGGGTTAGTGTAGAAGGAATATAATGAAGTGGATTTAATTAGGTATGGTTGACAGCATCAGCCAGTATCTGTCATTGTTTACTTTGCGTCTAGCGCAATAAGGTTTTTATTGCATTGGCGCTTACATTCGGTTTAGTCCGGCATTTTCAATACTCGTTTGCGCCGAGTTGCCGAAGTATAACTTATATTTGCGGCCCCCCTGTACGCAATTCAGTGTCCTCGACGGTACTTAGGAAAAGAAACAACATAGCCCTCCTTCAGACAGTCTGGTAAAGAGCAAGACGGGTGGTTAAAATCGTGTGATGAAAGTAATGTTTTCTATATTGACATAAGAATAAGTTTTTGGTAAAATTTTAGTTTTTAATGCAAGCTTTTTTTGCTGACTGTACTTTTTGTTGACTGTACTTGTATTGTCACCCAAATTATATTTGCATACCAAATTTCAAGTAGATGCCAGTAATCGTTGAAGAGTCCCGTCCTGTGGAGACGATCCTGGCCCGACTAACAGGATGTCACTACCTGATTATTGTATTGTCACGCAATTTACATAAGTATACCAAATTTGAAGTCAATCTAACTACTAGAAGTTGGTCGAATTTAACTTGTAAGATTTGATTACAGACAGACAGACAACGGGACAGGTGAAACTAAATAAAAGCTTGTAAAAAAAGTAATGTTTTTTTTTTACTTACCAAACAGCACCAATTCTCGTCCGTGTCGGGTATTTTGAACGCGGTCAAATTCTTGATCGAACCGCAAGCCAGTATCTCAACATCTGATCGCATTTCTTCCATGTATTCTGCAAAAAAAAACATGTTTCTGTAAGAGACTCGTTTGGTACAGTCGAGGTCAAAGATATCTTTAAACTTTATTACCTTGTCGCTGTCACTTCATGTTTGACAGTTTGTATAAAACTATCAGAAGGCTTACATTGATAAAGTACTAAAGTGTAAAGATATCTTAGATCTTGACTGTACATAAAAATAAACTGTCAGGAAAGAATAAAAAAAAGTTGAACGGGGATCTTGTGCATCGGAAGCGTTTGGCGGTGTTTTTCTCTTACGATCTTAATACCTTTGAGCAGTGCGTCGGAGCCGCGATCCCGGAGGTAGGCGGCGGCGCCGGCCACAAAGGTGAGGTCCAACGTGTCGCGCACGCTAATGACTTCCCGCGGCGTCACGAGCACCGTACACGCGGCCGGGGCGCCGGCACGCTCCGCTTTCGCTGCGCCGTCCTTTTCTTCGAGGGCCTGCGAAAATTGTTATTATAATATAATAGATTGTACAAAAAGTGAACAAAATGCGTTAAAGCCGGAGGCGAGGGTTGAGTTAAAAGTCGAGGGTAAAATGGGTTTTATCAACAGAGTTATGTAGTTAGGTTTACATTTCGATTGCAAGGAAATTAAACAGCTGCAAGATTTGAATCGTTCAGATCTTTAGGCGTGGTAAGAAGCCATCGCCCGCCGCAATTTAACCCCAACAAAAAAAAAAGCGTCACCGGCTTAAACGAGATGGCGCTGTGGAGGAGAGAGTCGCGTGGTCCCCACGGGTTCATGGTGTCAATTTTCCTATTGTTTACCTGTGCAGCGTGTAACAGAAACGACTACAGCCAGTTGGAGGTGATGGGATCGTTGGACGCGGTCGCGGTAAGAACGCAATCCAACCCAATCTCGAAAAAAAGCAGCCACCAATGAGCGCGATGGCACTGGGGAGAAGGGTAGCTAGCCAAGACCCCACTGTAATTATTGGTTATCGATGTCAAGTTTACCTGTGCAGTGTGTAACGACTGCAGCCAGCTAGAGGTGGTGGGATTGTTAGGCGTGGTAAGAAGCCGTCGTCCCCATGGTGCTAGGGAGAAGGGTCGCAAGGACCCCACTGTAATTATTGTTTTTCGGTGACAAATTTACCTGTGCAGCGTGTAACAGCAACGACTGCAGCCAGCTAGAGGCGGCGAGGTCGCCGGGCGCGGCGAGCAGCAGCAACCCACTGGACCTTAACGCTATCTCGAAAAAAGAGGCCACCAATTTGATCGCGATGGCGCTAGGGAGGCAGCCGTAAGTACCCTATTGTAATAATTGGCTAATGGTGTTACGTTTCCTTGTTTACCTGTGCAGCGTGCAACAGCAACGACTGCAGCCAGCTAGAGGCGGCGGGGTCGTCAGGCGCGGCGAGCAGCAGCCGCCCGCCGGTCCCGAGCGCGATCTCGAAGCAGTGCGGCCGCCGCGAGACGTCCACGTGTCTCCGGACGCCGACCACGGACTTGAGCGCAATCGCGTTGGGGAGAGGGGTCGTGCCGTCCGGGGAGTGAGGGCCCCATTGGAGGACGCCCGCGCTGTAACAACGTCACATTTTAAGATACAACAGATTTTATCAGGGGGACGAAAAGTTCTCGAATAGAGACCGCGCATCGGCAAGCGCAGCGTAGGACGTTACGGCCACGAACGAAATGGGCTGATGGATGAAGCCATAGGTGCACGATGGATGCAAGCCGCTTCCAACCGAAGCAACTGGAGGTTTATGGGGGAAGGCCTGGCTGATATGATGACATTTCATAAATGCGAAAGTTTGTCAGCGTGTTTTTAAAGAAGAGAAGAATCGACATAATCTAAATAAATAAAAATTAATCGTAAAATGTGTAGCAACACAGTAGTGTAGTGTGTGTGTAGTGTGTGTGCTTAGCAAAGCGCAAAACTCGTCAATGGCCACAACCCCATTCTGACGCAATGTCAGGCCGGTTCTTTGCGTACATGTTCTTTTTGTACTTTCACTTTCCATTCAGTCAAGCTGTGGAACGATTTACCCTTGGCTCTAAGGGAATCTCCGTCTGTGGCCTCGTTCAGGGAGAGTTTAAAGAAATTATGGCTGGACACCGACACCTGAGATGAGACTGTTTCGCTTTTGTAATTGTTTGTTATATTTCCTTTGATTTATGTTAGTGTTAATGTCAATAATGTTGTATTTATTTTATCTCATTTGAGTATTTCTGTTTTGTCTCTTTACCGCACGTAATTTTCCGCTTATCCTCTATATAACCAAATGTTTTTTCCTAACTAGGTTAGCTGGAAGAGATCCCTTTTAAGGATAAGCTCGCCTTTGTTCTCCTCTCTGTGTATTTGTATTTTTATTTTTATGTGCAATAAAGAGTTTACATACATACAGTTGTGGTCATATAATTAAGAACGATTTTTTATAGAGAAGATTTTTTCAAACTGACAAGTGTTACTAACTGCATGTATATTTTTGTACTTCTCTCGGTATCGTAAAACTTTTCCGTACTAGCGGTAAATTCATTTATACATATAATTGGCTAAAAATAAATAGATAAACTTTATACATTACATCTAAACCTAGTATTACTACTTACTGGCTGGTCATATAATTAAGAACGCTGAATAGTTTATTTTTTATTCAAATTTAAATAGAGAACGGACCGCCGCTTTGTGGTTTTAGGTTATTATTCGAATAATTTTGGCGCCATTTAGTGCCGTAATAGTCTTAAAGGCGATTGCTTCATATAAAAACAATGGGGAAAAATAAAAGTTGTGATAAATCTACAAGAGAAGTAATACTAAAACTTCGCGACAAGAATTGGTCGTATAAACACATAGCCGATCATCTGCAATGTTCAAAAACTATGGTTTTCCACGCCATAAAGCATTTTGCCACGTATCAAACTACTTCAAATGTTCCGCGTGTACCTAAACAAAGAAAGTCATCTCGTCGAGATGATCGAAATATCGTTCGTTTGGCAAAACAAAATCCTTTTAAAGGGTCTAATGAGTTGAGAAAAGAATATTTTGGCGAAAACAACCCTTCAGCAATCTCGGCACGCACTATTCGAAGGCGTTTGGTAGAAGAAAAGTTGCACGGAAGGATAGCAAGGAAGGTGCCTATGTTGAAACGGTGTCATAGGCAAGCCCGGCTTGCATTTGCAAGAAGATATGAAACTGGACAGTCAGACAGTGGAAAAACGTTCTTTTTTCTGACGAGACAAAAATAAATAGGGTATGTTCTGATGGCAAACGATATGTAAGACGGCCTCCAAATAAAGCATTCGACTCAAAGTACATAAAAGTGACTTTAAAGCATGGCGGGGGAAATGTAAAAATTTGGGATGTTTTTCTGGACATGGTGTTGGACCTGTTAGGCTGATAGAAGGAAACATGGATCAATTTCAATACAAAAACATACTGGAAGAAACAATGTTACCATATGCAGAAGGCGTGCTTCCGGTTATTTGGACATTCCAGCACGACAATGATCCCAAGCATACTGCATGTATCGTTAAGGAATTCCTCACATCGCAATCAGTTTCTGTCTTAGATTGGCCAGCCAACAGCCCCGATCTTAACCCAATAGAGCATCTTTGGTGCGAAGTCAAGGAAAAGGTTTCAATCGACAGTGTGGCAATTTAAGAGAACTGTATGACGTATTCTTAGAAGAATGGAACTCTATCTCTCTCGCGAAATGTCAAAATTGATAGATTCAATGCCTCGCCGGTGTAAGGCAGTAATAAAAAGCCGTGGACATGCTACTAACTATTAATTTTAGTTAAAATGTATTACATTGCTTTTTTTGTGTACAAACTTCACGTTAGTGTGATTTAGTTAATCTAAGTTTCAAATAAAAAAACTTTCGAACAGTTCAATAAATCGTTCTTAATTATTTGTCCAGCTTCATTACTATTTCAATTTGTTACTAAAGAAAATAAACACAAAATTTGTAAAAAAATTACAGCAATTTTATTCTTAATCCCGTTTGCTCTATTCATGTGGCTGTTTCATAACGTAACTAGTTACTTCTAAGAAGGAACCACGACTACACATGACATAATTTAGTTAAAAATAAACTGGAACTTCAAATCGTTCTTAATTACATGTCCACCACTGTACATACATGTCCAAATCGTCCCGCCATTGACGACGCTTGCCGTTCTCCGGCAGCGACTAGTGACAAAGTGAGCCCACCTTTGCGGGTGCATACGACAGACGTGACCAATGAGTGTTGCTCTTATTAAAAAAAAAACTGAGAGGATGCTAGAAATATGGCGAGAAAAGTGAATAAATAGATAAGTAGTGGACATCCTGGAGTTGGAAAGAAGATTACCGTAGCAGAAAGTAGCAGGGCTCGAAGCGGCGGCTGCGGTCGGTGCGGCACATGAGGTAGCCCTCCAAAGGCGGCGCGAAGGCCCCCGGGGCCTCCATCAGCCTGTCCCCGGCGTCCCCTGAGCATGCGCGCCCGTAGTATAAAATTTCATCCAGCTGAAAAATAAAATACAATGAGATTTTGTCAAACAGAAAAGCTTGATGATGTAATAATGTTCGCAAGACCGGCAATTTATACCTACAGACATTGAGCGTGCCAGTCACGTGCCGTACTTTTATTGGGTGTATAAGTTTGAATTCAATTTTCTCATAATCACCTTTTCTGGCTTTTGAGCTTCAACATTTTTTTTTTAAATATCTATTAAACCTACATGCATGTTTCTTACATGGTTCGATAGCTAAATGCATGTAGATTATGGGGATATCAATAACTCAATACCAACAACAAGGTACCTTTTCCCAGATAACGCCACAATTTCATTAATAAATTGGGTAGTTTGAATTCAAGACATTACAGTACAGAGAGATTCCACCGTTTATCAAGGCGATCTTGAAATATCTAGAGCTCTTTCAAGGTACGAGTAATCACGGTCTCCATTCTATAGCAAATATATCTAATATAATTAAACCGTAATTGTTTTCGTCAATTTATTATGAAGCATTTACTTTAAATATCAGACCGTTGTTTACCTAATTTAATCATCATTTAATTTAACGTAAAAAAACAAGACATGAAGCTTGACTGTATTTTGAAGAAAGAAAACTTAGTGTAATCAGAATCACCGTTCAAGGTGCCCTTAATTATAACTTATAATTACGATTGGTAAATGTCAATGTATGTATTTTGAACTATCTGTTATGGGCGGAGAGCAGACGGGTCGATTACCTGTTTGATAACATTCAATGAGATAGGCCAATGACTAAGTATGCGTGGGTTATCGTATATTATTCTAATTGTATCAATTCTGCCATTGAAACACATAATGAGTATTATGGGCATGATTGACATAATAGCTTTTGTACCAACAGTTGATTAGAACTGTTTCCATCTCTGCAGTAGTACCAGAATGTTAATGTCGTGTGGGACTCGTCGATTATCTTCTTTTTCCTCAAGTGTGAAACGAGACGAGCGTAACTTTTTGAGTTGTGAGCCGCGATAAGTCAACTCATTTTGAGTCGCCGTGTAGCACAAACTGGACTTTTGTATAAAACCGAATGCAGCAGAAATTACGCGACATCTGAAAAAAATATGCTCGTCTGGCTTCTGGCTGGCCGCAAAGCCAACGAGTTTGTGGTGCTCAATCGAGGGCCGCAATGTAATGCAACTTGCACAATTTTTCTTGCAAGTCTAAACTAAAAAAAAAAAAATCGATATGGGTTTTACGGGATGACCGTAAAAGTAACAAAAATTTTGGAATTGAAATAAAAAATACAAAAAGATTCCAAAGAAACAATCTTAATTTGATTGCTTAATAACGACATCTCTTGTCCGGGTGAGCGGTTAGTTAGGGGTGCTGAAAGTTTCTCGATGAGGGCTAAAGCATAGATGTCGCTAGTGTCGCTGCTTAAATGACTAAATAAGAAAACAAAAAGCTGAGATATGTGGTGCATAGGAGAAATTCGTGTCTGTATCACTGTCCAGTGGTGGTGTAGCACGTGGCACGGAATGCCGAGGACCTGGGTTCGATTCCCAGCGCTGGTCTTATTTTTCTGGTTTTTTTATGCATCTATATTTCAGTTTGTATTTTCGACACTTGAATTAAATCAAAAATTAACAAAGAAAAGTGGTAATAAATCATAACAAATATCGTGCTAATTATAATAATCTAGTCGCTTTTATCATTAAATTATTTGTATTATTGTTGTTTCATATAAAAAATTCAAGTGGGCGATTACTGTAACATGGCCGAATTACCTACTTTATGGTTTACCATATTTTGTGTCTAATTTTAATGTGTAGCTATTAAAAGTGTTATTTAATATAAAAAGCTCAACTTGATAAGTTTTATTAATTCTACCGTTTTCACCAAATGGACTATAGTCGGCCTCATGTGAAGCCAAAAGTACTTAACTAACTACTACTACTAAACTAGTATAGAGATTAAAAACTAACCTTATCCTGATGCCGTTGCCTAGCAACCGTAGCGGCCAGCTGCCTACAGCTGAGCGGTATAATGGCTGGAGGTCGTTGAACCTTCAGCGGCGAAGTACGAGCGCTCCACTCCAGAGAGCTGACGAGTCGGTTGCCAAGGGACGCTTCGCCCGTCACCACGGAACAGGCTACGTTGCCTGATATGTCGATGACTTGCACGTATTGAGCTTCAGGACCCACCTGATAACAAAAATGGGCGAATTATTAACATATTCGTTTTTTGTCTCACTAGATGAGCACTGTTGCGTGAGGTTTTTAAGTGTGGCTTTCAGAGCCTGTTATTACATTTAAAACAAAGTTTAGAAAAATCATATTTTAATACACCTTAAAACCTTACATAAAAATATCAGCAACCACAGTGTTGCTTCGTCCCGTTTTGTTCGGAAAAAGGGAGGACAAAAGTTTCCGAAAGACAAAACTGTCTCAAAACACAGACATTAATTGCCCATACCGCATATTGCCATAATTAATTTCAGGTAATGCAAAATATTCACAAAATTATTCTAATTATAAATAAACCCCGGTAGCTCACAAAAAACTATGAGAGTTGACATTTCGGAGACTCACGCTCACTAGCGCCCCTAGCAAAAGATTCGATTCGCGATAGCCCTCATTCTACATATTTCTTTTTAAGCCGTGGTGGCCTAGTGGTTTGACCTATGGCCTCTCAAGCAGAGCATCGTGGCTGCAAACCGGCTCGCACCTCTGATTTTTCGAAATTCATGTGCGAAATTGGGCCAATCAAATTTACAGTGAAGGGCGTATCGTAAGGAAACCTTTACGAACCTACGAAAAGTAATGGTGTGTGAAATTTTCAATCACTAATAGGCCCGCGTGGGGACCATGGCACGTATGCATTACAAGATCTATTAAAGCAGTGAAAACATGTTTAATACAAAATCTGCAATTGTGAAAAATTTCGCGACAATTAGTGTCGGTAAAAAAGCAAGTGACACCAATTACATTTGAAAGTTAGAGCCAGAGGGGGGGGGGGGTCGTGAGATGCACAAACCTGCGAAGCGATTCAATGGTTCGTGCGAAGTTCCCAATCCGCACGGTCGAACGTGGGAACTATGGCCCAATCATGTCCTGAGAGGAGGCCTGTGCCCAGCAGTGGGACTATATAGGCTGGATGAAAATGATGATGATGATGTCAACATGACATTAGTAGCACAAAGGTCCACCCTGGGTCATGGTCATGATTCCATTTGTTCAACTGTATTTCCATGATAATATTTCCCTACTTATTTTAGACAGGTAATATAAAGCTGGTCCAAAATAAAATCCAAGTAGGTACTTTATGTACGTTTCGATTCAGAGTGACGTACGGTTATTTCCCCAACTAGTATGTTATTGCTAGGTGTAGTGCATATTTGAAATAGTATTCAAAACATAATGAATGATACAATACCTTGTTTGGTAAATTGAATTCTAATAAACATTACTTACTGCTGTGCAAGCTTGCAAATTATATCATTACGTATGTGTAGTATCTTATACTTCTTTAATACATTACCTACCATAAACCTTTTACACTGCCTTTTACTTAATAGTTGTATTTCCTATCTCAACCGAGTATAGTCCAAAATATAGACTGGTTTGCACCTTTTATAACAATGTACATGACTTTACAATGAATAAATGAAAATGAATTTAGTGTCGAGTTTGACGTTGTCACAACAAGAATCTAGTGGAGTTAATGTATGAATTATTTTCGCCCCATTATTTTGGCGTTCTAAGGGGGAGAGACCTTTCTTCGACAATGGAGTGGACGTCTTCCAGCTGATGAGGATGATGACACGAATTATCGCGAGTGCATTATAGTCATATAAATAAATATTTAGGTCTACATTAGCTGCATCCAGTGCGAGGTCTTTAAAGCATAGTATAAATAAAAATTATTCTTATTCTTATTGGATAACGTGTTAAAACCCTTTGAACATGAGCTAGTCCAATAAAAATAACCCTTTTCAAAGCCACCATATTTTTTTTCGTAACAAAATAAGGCTTATTTTGATAAACTTACCAAAGATTAAGAAGTTTAGTTACGGCCTTACCATACTTTGACCGCGCCGAAATGTGTCAACTCCGAAATGAGTGAGCTCACTCTTTTGGAGCCATGATAGAGAAAGTAGTATTTGCAATTACTGTAAGACAGAAAGGC
Organism: Choristoneura fumiferana; assembly: GCF_025370935.1. Classification (NCBI taxonomy): domain Eukaryota; kingdom Metazoa; phylum Arthropoda; class Insecta; order Lepidoptera; family Tortricidae; genus Choristoneura; species Choristoneura fumiferana. Next base: position 5,689,436 of record NC_133494.1, read on the forward strand.
CTGGTACTACTTTCTTAGTACAGCACTGTAGTGTATATATTTCCTTTCTTTTTCACTGCGAAGGCATGCCTGAACTTCGTAAATGTTTTGAAACTTACAGCAATTGCGTCAAGTTCGTTGTGTGGCAGACGGCAAAGGATGTCATACTCGTTGCCGCCGGGTGTCAGGCCCGCGACGTATAGAGCATAGTCTGTTATGAACACCAGGAGTGGCGTCCAGGAGCCATCGTCCATGTTGTAGGGAGACTGCACTTTCATCATCTGGAACAGATGTTTATTTATTAATTTAGACATGACAGACAGTACAAAAACAAAACATTTAAATTAAAAGAATTACAATTATTTTTTCGAACTTCCGCCAGGTGCCGCTCAAACTTCTCTTTGTGCCTTAGACGCATATAGGCATTCATTCTGGGTTCATAGTAATATAGTAACATTATATGAACTCACAGTAGGGTTTAAGGGACTGGGTGAAATTTAACAAAATGATTTTATGCAGTCACATACATATATAATTATGGAGAAAAACTGTAAGTAACAACTGAGGAAAATTTGTTCTAAATGCATGTTTCAATATAAGTAAATAGTTAAATCAAAATACACGACTAAGGAAAGTAGCAGTGCTATTGAATTTTCAAAGAGTCATTACAAATCAAAGAAAGTGGGTTATATTTGGACAAGTAAATGTAGAAAGTGGTTTGAATGTAAAATGCTGAATTAAATTGTAATTTCATATAAATGAAGTTGCAATTTAGCCACTTTATTGTTGTTATGGTAAGAAATTTTATTAAGTATATAATTATTCTTAAGGCACTATAATCTCGCGGTTAGTAAGGGGTCATCCATTAAGTATGTCTCACCAATTTTGACCATTTATAGCTCCCCCTTGTCACACCTATTGCTAAGAAAATCAACATTATTTTGTTTCTGCATCAAAAAACTGCCTGACCCTCCCCCTAATTATGTGACCTAATTACGTAATTTATGGATGACCCCTAAAGCAAAGGCGACGCTGTTTGGCATTAGACAAAGAAGTAAACAGTCAACTTACCCTGTTCAATGTTTCATTTGGATATGAGAATATCTGCAGTCTCAGCTTTTCATTGCACTCAATGGCGACATTATCTTCAAAGCTGTCAAAGTACGATGGTTCTTCGGCCGTGAGCAGGCGCACTGAGAGCCTTTTGTTCTCAATCAACTCTTTGTCCACAAGCCGCGACATTCGCGCGGCGGATATGTGGAATGTTTCCGACACATCCTCAAATGGATATATGATGGAGGGAAAACCTCTCTCCATGCGCAACTTATTATGGAAGAATTTGTTATTACGTATTTTAAGTTCAAGATCTTTTCGTTGACACACATTTTTCAAGTATCGGTTGAGAAGTGCCGATTTGTCAGACTGAAGTTTCTGATTGGAGGGACTGTCAAAAAACTCATCATTGAAATCTTCACCACCTTTAAGGGTAGAATTGTCAGTGTTAGAACAGTTGTCACTGTTCACTTGCGGTTGTTCATCATTCTCTTTTTGTACCACAGTTGTTGTTGATGCTGATTTTCGACTGTACCGGTTCACATTTTGTCTTTTTGGGGAAGATAAATGCTTGGGAATACCATTTTTTTGTTCGGTTTCTTCTTGAACATTCTTGTTAAAATGCCTCTTTGGTGTAGATGTCCTGCTAGAAGAGTCTGTTTCAGTCACCTTGGGGTTCAAATCAACTTTAGTCGTACTTGTTATTAGTTCTTTGACTGGTGTACTCTCAGGTATGGGGACAAAGGTTTGTTTGGGAGCATCAAATGCAGTTTGGAATGTATCATGGACATAGCTGTAAGATACCCCCTTGTGTTCATAAACTGTGCTTTCACAATTCACTACATATTTGTTCAGTGGAGGGAATGCATCAGCTTTATTAGCAGTTTTCTTGTCAAATTGGGTTTTCATATTAAGAGTAAGTTTGTGACGAGGGGAGCCTTCTTTAGGTGTCCTGTCTCCAGTGATGCTTTTCGTTGATGACACCAAGTCCTTAGGTCCTGCCTCCAATGGGGTTCCATTCAGATTGATCTCCACAAAGTCATCTTCATCATCGATTTGGAAACCTGAGTCTAAACTCTTAGACAGTTTTTTGTTCTGATTTACATCACAAGGCAAGGCTTCTACCACATTGGTCAGCTCAATACTGTTTTCAGGTAAGCCTTTCTCTGGTGTAAAATTGAAAGTTTTATAAAAGCTTTTCAGTGAATCAATTATATTATTAGCATCTAATAAATTTAATACTTTCATATTTTGCTTCCGTTCTTCAACCACATTGGTAGTTATATAGCGTTTCTTCTTCAAAACAGATTTAACTGTATTTGGACTTTGTGACACTTCTAAGGGTATCTTTGCTCGGTCATGGGGCTGGTCTATATCAGCCTCTGAAAAGTATGTCTTCCTCATGAAGGCTACATGCGCATTGTTTTCAAAACCATCACAGGAATATGATTTTTGAGCCTTGTCACACTTCCTATGTAACAGAGTAGCTTCAGTTTTATTAGAATGGGAGGAGGATGAGTCACTGGATGAAGTCTCAGAATCGCAGCTAAAATTAGAATCAGAGCTGTTTGAGTCACATCCATACAGTTTACCCCTGGGTCTAATCTCATTATTATTGTCTTTGTCCTTGTTGTCATTTTCATGATTTCCATGGTCATAATTTTTGCAGTACTCAAATACCCCACTCCTGTCACTTTTGGAGTCGCCATAGACCAAGAGATCCGACATAGTCTGCTGTGCCACATCTGCAGCATATTTGGGGGTCTTGTCTCCTGATGCACACCATGAAAACCTATCAGTCATAATATTATTCTTTTGCCTAAATCTATCACAGTATGAGCTATCTGGTCCATAGGAGATAAAACCCCGTTCAATGTGAATATTGTCAGTTTTAGTATTGTTCAAAATATCTTCATGAAATGAAACTCTTTTTTTCTGAGAACTCGCACCATTTTGTGACTTCTTTCTACATTTTCTCCTATACACAATGTCTTCAGAGAGAGACTTCTTTGGCTCGTTGGGTCTAACGACTGGCTTTTCTATATTTTCGACACATACCTTTTCACTTTCTAAAGCTTTCAACACTACATCTGGTAAGTTTTCGTAGACAGGGGATTTTTTGTTAGCTTCCACAAGTAGCTCGGGCACCATGTCGTCAGATGCGGGCGCGTTCTGGTTGTCGATGTCACTGCGAGTCATAATGCTGCTAGTGGTGCTTCTTATCATGTCCTGAGAGCAAGACGGCGCAGCATCGTAAAGGCTGTCACACGCTAATTCTTCGGCTCCTACCAAGCTGTGAGACATTAACGCCTGGCTAGTCACCTCTGAAGCCTCACTGTCCAAACACAAAACACCAGAATCACCGGGCGTATCGGCCAAACTGCTCGTAGTACTCGACACCAAATGTAAATTGCCTTGTAAACACAATTCTGTAGGCTTCCCCGCTCCGTCCTCCACACTCTCCATCTTCACGTAATGTTGTATATCTCCCCCGCCACTCAATGCCGCTGTCGCAACAACAGTGTCGTCAGTTCTGTGACGACGTTTGCTTTTATCGATCTCATTGCTCCTTAACTCTACAGCCTTGTCGACCGACATTGCCGATTCTGGTGTTTTGCTATAGCTGTAATAATGTTTTAGTTTTGGGAACCTTTATAGCGATGGTTTTCAGTTAGTAATTGCATACATTCCCATTTTATGTGTAAAATTCGCGCAAAAAGGACACCAAACATAATAATGACGAACACAAAGCAGCCATTTTTCTATTTTGACGTTTTGGTTTTTTTTATTTAATTTGACGTTTTGTAGTGCTGCCCCACAAAAGTGTTTTGTTAACGGTTTTCATTACCATTTTTTTTTAAAGGTGCGGCCACATGCAGTCGCACGTCGCTCGTTTGCAGTGATAAATCTGGTCACGTGACCCCATTTTGCATGTGGTTTTGAATTTGCCGCGACTAAAGTAGCGTCAAGTCGCCGCGTCAGTAGCAGCTCAAGATGGCAGCATCTTGGTCTTGGAAGCTGATTTCTTAATATCATTTAGTAGCAGTCATGGCAGTGGTACAAATAAAAGAAATTGGAGAGTTTTTTTTTCCAGCGATAAATCTCAACATTTTCAGCTTTATTGCTATATGTCAAGTGACCAGATTTATCGCTGGAAACGAGCGGCGAGCGATTAGCATGTGGCCGCGCTCTTACGCTTAAAATGTGTATATTTTCAAGGTATTTAGTTTTCTCTTAATCATCCCATGATGATAGTAGTAAAAACTTTATGTTGAAACATTTGTTTATGTTGAACTTTATTTATTTATAAATCAACATGTTCTGACTTCCGTTCAAAATATATGCGAAAATTAACATATCGACAATTATAAAAGCAAAGGAAAATAAAACAAAAACTAATTTAAAGGATTCTGTAACCATAAAAAACCTACATTTACAATATTTACCCTTTATGTAATATAAACTAAACTATTGAATAGAAATTATGAAATTGTAGTTGGTAACACTGACAGACTGTCAAAAATTTTAAAATGCGCTGCTTCAGCTGCTTGTTTTTGTAGGTTAGAGGTGATCAAGAAACTGTTAATACTCTAGTTTTACACATGTAATTCTATTAATAACAAGTATGGAGGGATTGCAAAGGACTCTTGTACTCACATTAATTGCGTGTTTGTGTGTACATACTTGTGAAAGTGCGAAAATAAACACTCCAAGGGTGCTCTTGCCTTGGTTTGATAAATTGACTGTGAATTTCACATTTGAGATCATAGAAGGCGGCTGTTATACCTGGTAAGTAGTCGTGGGATTATTTCTTGATGATGATATGTGTAGATTGGTTATACAATAGTTTTTTTATAGGAGTTTATCTCGCGATGACATCATCGACTTGGAGCCGATTTATGAAGACTCCTGGGGGCATTGTTCACGATCCGCAAAGGTTTCCGTATCCAAAACATGCGTACCACCGGGCTCCGTGATTATTCTTGCCGAAGAAGTGAACAGCGGCGAAGTAAGTGCTCTGTTTGTTATGGCGGGAAATCGCTAGTGCAGCAATAACAACAAAAATAAGTTCTCTTTTTGTTATCTTTCCTCAAAAACAAGATAAATAAAGTGAATTTAATTGCAATATATTTTTGTCTTAGCATTTAATGCTACAGAATAGCATTTCTACTTCAAAATATACTAAGAAAACAATGAATATTCATTACAGATACTTCGAGGTGATGTCAGCATTGATAAAATAAGCTCTCTCAAAGTGATGAGCACAACATGGAAATTGTATTTAGAAGAGGCACCTGAGGCTTTTGAAGTAGTTGCTTATGATGAACTAGGTAAATAATAGTACATTGTTACTTAAGGACAATAGTAAAGGACTGCAAGAGTTTTTGTATTTCATTGCCAGGCCATAAAGTTAATGAGTGGTTAACAAGTCGAAGTGGTCCATCGAGTGCCACAATGAAATATAACCTGTATTGTCAAGGCTAAAGCTATCTTTATGCTTTAGTGCCTTGCCACTGTATGCCATCTGTCAATTTTCTTCAAATGTTCAAACATGAAGTGATAGTGACAAGGTAGTAGTGTAAAGATATCTTTGACCTCAACTGTACAATTTCACTTGTAAGTCTAAACAGGGGTCTAAACAGTGTAATGCCATATAGTGTAACTTTGTCTTGCAGTTGAAAAGATCAATCAATAATACCATTGCTGTTGTTATTTCAGGCAATAAGTTCTCAACACTAGAAGGTGTGACTTTCGAATGGACCATTGCCAATCTGGGCAGTAATGTTGGAGAAGATCCACTGGTTACGTAAGTGATACATAACTGAACCAGATTTTAAAGGCTTTGGTTAGATTATTATCATCTTTGACTTTAGTATATTGGTTATAATTAATAATAAGATATGTCTAATTCATAAAGCCTATATGATCACATTACTACTTATGATTACTGTCCTGTATTGTATTGTATTATATTATAATGTGGCACTAGTGGTGGCTTTATTGCTAATAGTATTCATTACTCTAGAAATTTTGATTCTGTACTTAACGCTACTGTAATTAAGTGGTGTCAAGGAAAAAGGAGATGAGTAAAAAAAAATATTGACTCATCTCCTAATTGCCGTGACACATAATAGTGTTTTGAACCAATGAGTGCAAAAATCTCATTTTAAAATTTTTTTTTACTCATCTCCTTTTTCCTTAACACCACAGAATTTTAAATTTCAATTAGTAGTTATTCTACTGAGTAAAATTTTTGTACTATATGATATCATAATATTATTATTCATCATATGAGCATATATTTTTGCATCATCAGCATATATTTTTGCATCATCATCATTATCATCATCAGCCTGATATTCTAATTTGCACAGCTCTTTTTAGATCATTTTTTAATTGGATTCAAACACGTTTTAAGTGTTTTTTATAAAAGGTGAGGGTTTACATTTTGCCTGCTTTAAAATAAAATTGATTGAAGAAAGTCATCTAATTATACTAGTTATATATATATATTATATATGCAACCTCAAAGTAATTATAATAGGTGAAAAAATCAACAAAACCACAAAGTTAATTGACTCTCCCTCTATATTTTTTTTTAAATAGCCTATTATTGTAATAAAATTCTATAGTTTTCACGCAAAATAGGCGCACTCAGACGTCGAGTTGCGGAAAACAGCGTGCTATACATGTACCATAAATTCTATAGTTAATTTTTTTTTTCTATTTTTTTTGAGGCTTAAGTGCACTTGTGTGACTATGCCAGCCTCATTGAAAGACTCGATGTCCACATTCATCAAACACTCCTATTGCGATGTCCAGATTATCTGGCTGCAAAGGAGTGCTTGATGAACCTGTAAATTCGTACTGCATCTTCCGATACCAGACAACTCAAAATAACATTCACTGCACCATTGAACAGGTCCAAATCACTCAACCACCTATCGCGGATATCCTTAGTCAATACACACTCCACCAAAAAATGTATTAAGTCCTCAATCTTATTACAATCCGTGCACATTGGGGATTGAACTACTTTCATCATATTTAAAATAGTCTATAGTGTCTTACTGCTGGGCAAAGGCCTCATACTTGTAATTGACTTTAATTTAATTTGCGTTCACTCACAATAAAAAATTCTAGGCTAGTGAGATGGCGCGACACAGACTACGAAGCGCCCCGCAGCATAGCTGAGCTGGAAAGCCTCGGAGCCCGTTCCTACTCTGTGCTACTGTACGGGCAAGCCATGGGAGAGTGCCTCGTCACCGTCTGCCTTAAGGCTATATGCACAGATTTCCAGCTGCATGTAGTTGCTAGCGTGGTGCTTACTCCTGCAACAGCGAGTATCGCTCCAGGGGATACTTTGCGCTATAAGTAAGTTTTTTTTTGGTCTTGAGACGCCATAAGGGCCACTACATCAGGGCTTCCCAAACTGTGCGTCGCGACGCCCTGAGGCCTTGCGATATTGTCTCAGGGGCGTCGTGTGTCGGTCAAAAATAGATGTAGAAAAAGAAAAAAGGCTGGCAACTGGGCTAGTACTAAAATTGGTAAGTATTTTTGGGAGCTAGGTTGAGGGGCGTTGTAAAAACATGCCCAAGTCCCAAGGGTGTCACAGTACAAATAAGTTTGGGAAGCCCTGCACTGGGTTGTTGCTTTTATTTACTTGTTTTTAGTTTTTTAATTTTTATAAATATGTGTTTTAGGCCTGTTTTCGTTTCTCATTGCTCTCAAAGATGCCTCGTTGTAACTCTAGTATTGTTTGAGGATTTAATCACATTTATTAACCGTTTCCAGAGTCGTAAGAGCGCGTGCCGGTCGCCTCACGATCCAAGACATCGCAGACACCCTCTACTACATAAAAGTACCATCCACCGACGTAGCCCGCCTCGAAGACGCCATCAGCCTCGTGAGGGGAACTGAAATAGGCACAACCAATATTCACCTCATGTCAGGTGCCACAGAAGTCGCTACAGCCATCCTAACAGTAGCAGAACCATATAGAATCCGAGTTTCAATACGACCAGCAAATTTGGTGATACAGTCTGAACCATTTGTGATACACAGTCTTGTGTTGGATGTGAATGGGCATCCGTTGACAGCGGGTGATGAGATGCTGGTTAGACTGATGGTGGAGGGTGAAGCTAATGTGGATTTGGTGCGGTCTACCGAGAATGGGACCATTACTGATGCTATTGCTCAGAACGCTGGCCACTTTACTGTAACGGCTAAGCTATATTCCATTGCTGGAAGAATCATTTCTAAGCAGGTGAGCTATTGTTGCCTATTTTTTTGTAATTCTTTTGCTTCTTTTTTTTCCTCAATAGAAATAAGGTCAACAATTTTGTCATGCCCATCCCATCCCAGCCTATATACGTCCCACTGCTGGGCACAGGCCTCCTCTCAGAACAAGAGGGCTTGGGCCATAGTTCCCACGCGGGCCCAGTGCGGATTGGGAACTTCACACGCACCATTGAATAGCTTCGCAGGTTTGTGCAGGTTTCCTCACGATGTTTTCCTTCACCGCAAAGCTCGTGGTGAATTTCTAATGTGATTCCGCACATGAATTTCAAAAAACTCAGAGGTGTAATCCGGGGTTTGAACCCACAACCCTCTGCTTGAGAGGCGATAGGTCAAACCACTAGGCCACCACGGCTTACTTTTATCATGACCTTTAACTGAATAGCGCTTTTTAAAATTTAATGATCTTATATCACAACACTGTAATTTACTTGTCACTTGCAGTCAAATATATTCTGTAAACATATTTTTCAATAAAAGGACAGGTCAAGTTATATTAAAATTCAAAATTGTTTATTGCATGTCACATTACAGGTTTACCTTATTTCTATTGCTAAAAAAATAATTAATGTATGGTGGTTCCAGGTTGAAGGCACAGCGTCGGCGGTTGCTGTGGAACCCTTGGCTGTGGTACCTCCAGAACTTTATGTGGCGTGGACAGATGCTATTCAGTAAGTTAACATTATTTTCTAGGGGAACACCCAAATACTCCGAAATATTTTATTCCGAATTTGTTAATTCCGTTTTTCACAATTCCTAAGACATATAATTCCGATTATATAAAAACACGAAGTTTATTTTTCCGAATTTCAAAACAGTTATTATTGTTTTAGGCCAATCTAAACTACATAGCTTACGTTAATAAGTCGGGATTTGTTATTGATCGGTGTAATGATATTCGGAATTTTGAACATGATATTGTAACGGATAACTCACGTCTTAAATCGAGTTTAGCTCGACATGTTTCAGGCTATTTCGTAGTGCGCGTGTTGCGGCAGCCGCCGAGTCACGTGCTCCTGTGAAAAAGGGCTACGAAATAGCCCGAAACATGTCGAGCTAAACTCGATTTAAGACGTGAGTTATCCGTTACAATATCATTTAACATGATATTTGGAATTTTGAAAATCGGCATTTTAGTAATCGGAATTCGTATTTTTGGCATTTCGGATTAGTATTGAGTCAGACTTCTTATCGTTCGGTGTATTAAAATTCGGAATTATGAAAACCGTAATTTTAAATTACATATTCCTAATTTTTGGATTTATAAAGAATCGGAATAGTCATATTATACTGACTTCTACTTTGTCTATTGTATTAAATATTAAATATTGGTGCTGGCTGGTGACTACTGTATTGGTGCTGTAGGATAGTTGTATCCTTAAGAACACCCTAGAATAATGTTACTAATTGAGATTTCGTGGTACAGTCACCACCACCAATATCTGACACAACAAAGCGTGCATAATATCCGATACAACTCTTTCTAGGGCTGGTAGGACGTGTCAGATATAAATGCAGGTGACTGTACCCTATGTGTTATTCTTAATCTCAAGATCCAGCTACACATCAAATCCATACTTATTATATTAAAAATACGAAAGTGTGTATGTTTGTATCTTTGTCCGTCTTTTACGTCAAAACGGAGCGACGGATCGACATGATTTTTGCCATAGAGATAAGGCTACTTTTTTATCCCGAAAAAATGTATAGCTATAACCGAATTCCACGCGGGCAAAAGCTAGTTTCATCTAAATACACCCAGCGCTTTTAGCGTGAAAGATTAAACATACACGCACACTAACAAACTGTCGCATTTATTTATAAAATTTGTGGGATAATATAGCTTACTTTGACCTTATAACACTCGTACAGTGATGATGCCCCTTTATTGAGTGAGTGTTGTATTCTCTTTTATTCTCCCACTCGTTACTAACCGTGAAACGTATTTCAAGGGATATCCAACTAAATCACCGCGGCGGCGGCGAAGAGCCGGTCGCGTGGTCGGAGCTGGAAACAGCCTCTAGAGCTGTCTCGCTCGCACCTACGGGCCTTGTCACTATCCGAGGTATCGGCGAGCTCGACGTGCGCGTGCAACTGAAGAAGTATTCTCATGTGCGCGCTCTTGGAAAGTGAGTAGATCTTTCTTTTTTAATGATGGATTGTTTGCTTAATGACTAGGATATTGGCGTAAGCAAGTGAAATTCTGCCGTTTAGTTTTCAGAAGTATTTGTGATGTGTTTGCATTATTCTACAGAGTGTTGTCCGCTCCCCCGGAGTTGATACAGGTGTCGAGTTCGGGGCACGCGCGAGTGGGAAAACCGCACCAACTGCATATTGCGTTAACCGCCACACATCCCACTACCGGAGAATATTATAACTTCCACAAGTAAGTATTTAAATTTCAATCATAATATTTCAGCTTCCGGCTTCAGTCCTATTAAGTTTAAGCAAAAAAAAGTTTTTCTGAAAAAAGTTCTTAGTATTACAAGATTTGACCACATACAAACAAGCGGGTGAGCAAGGAAATTATTTTAGTTCATATAAGTAATGATTTACCAAAAACCATAAAAGATAGCAAAACACTAAATATTTATAAAAACAAAGTTAAAACACTGTGCACTGTATAAATATAAGTCACTGTATCTATCAACTACTATGAAACTTAATAATTATTCTACTTCTAGATAGAAATTGTCTTGTAAGTGAAATTAACTGTAATTTCTTTAGACAATAAATGTTCTTTTAACTGATTTTGAATAGCCGTTCGGAGAATAATATCACAGTTATTGTTGCAATGTTTATTCATTATTAATTATAATAAGTTAACTTTATTTGTGTGCTTCAAAGTTTAGCTTAGTGTATATTATTAGTTATATTTGTTATACGAGTTTTTTTTTAAATTAGTAACGATATTTTTCCTCAATTTCGCGACTTATGACGGCCATAAATCTATAACAAAAGAGCACCTAAAGAGTAACCGATTTCTAGGTGTAACTGCGCATCATTCTCAGTGTCCCTACTGGAAGGGCCGGAGCCACAGAATGTCACTGCCGCTCCTTGGGTGCAGCCTATTGGTAAGTTCACTTTATTTTTTTTTAATAACTCACATGGCGTTTTAATATGCGTAAATCTCGCCCTGGATCCGGTTTGTATGCGCGGAGTGGCAGTGAGTTGCATGTTTGGATCGAGTGATAAGTGAGAATCAAAGGTAGTGAGTGACTGTGGACACAGTCAACGTACAACATTTACATCCACCCATAAAATCCACATTTTTTAAATACCAATCTCAATTTCTTCTTAAAATCCGTATATTAGCAAGAATTTTATTAAATATTTGTGATGCCATTTACCTTTCCACATCAATGCAGGTTAACAGTGTCTCAGACAAATACGTGTAGTGATTGAATTAACAGAATGTTAGCGTGTGTTAATGCTCAAAGTAATGACCAGATTATTATTAGTGTATAATGGTGTATGAACGAAGAAGAACGAGGGTCACCGACAATTTACCGGCGATTTGGCTTCTTCAAGTGACAATCGGCAGGCCGTATAGCACGGAGAACAGATGGTTATTGGGACCGTAAAGCTCTCAAATGGAGATCGCGGATCGGCAAGCGCAGCGTAGGACGTCCACCATTGAGATAGCAATCAAATTACAGATTTCACATACAAAAACTGTCATTAAATTGCGATTGCGAGCGTCAGAGACGTTAGGCAGTACGGCGTCTGATTAAAACCGCGGGTTCACGGTGGATGCAGGTCGCTTCCAACCGTAGCAACTGGAGGTCTATGGGGGAGGCCTATGTCCTACAGTGGACGTCCTACGGCTGATATGATGATGTGTTGTTTCAGACGGCGCGTGCTGCGTGATAGAGTGCGCGTGGGGCGCGCGCGGCGTGTCGCTGCTGCGCGTGTCGCGCGGGCGGGCCGGCGACACGGCGCGCGTGGCCGTGCGCGCCGCGCCGCGGCTCGTGTGGCCGCCGCACGCCGCCGCCCTCGTCGGCTCCGACCTGCCTGTACGTATACCTGAGATCGAATGGCGTGCATTGAGTAGGCAGCAGGATAGGCAGTGCCTACTCTGCTGGGGGGATGGCGGCGCGCTGCTGCGGCGCAAACTCGGCGTGAATTGACCCAATGCACTCCTGTAGAGATCGTGGCCTATTCTGGAACCTTTTTACAGCTAATTACATTTTCGCGAATTCACATTGGTGTTAAATGGTAGCGCATCGGGACCCCATACATCCCTAATTTTTTTAATGTAATTTTTATCTTTAATTTAATGCCTATATAATTTTTATCTTTAATATTTGGTATCCAGGTATTAGCTGAAGGCGAGGCTCTGGAGCCCCGCTCGAGCGAGCCGCGCGTGGCGGAGCTGGCCCCGCGCTCCGGCCCGCCGCCGCACCGCCACCCTGACTTGCAACTGTTCACCTTCACATGCCGCAGGGTACGAACTTCTTTATCCTACTAAGGTCGTCAGCTGCGTTAAGCTGGGTACACGGACCAGGTGCCCTCGTGTCGTGCAGTTTCATGTCATCTAATTGGATACGCAGTGCTGCTCTATTCAATGGCATGAATTTTGCACTAATTTTCCAATCAACTGCCAACCCTTAACGGTTCACGCAAGCAAAGCTGCGGATAAGTAAAGGCTGGTAAAGTAAGGAACTAGGTCCGGTAAGTGTACAACCCCGTATTGGTCGATCCGGAATGAACGACAATAATTCACGACCCTTAGTTGCAAGGCTGCGTATAGAAAGCGAATGTTGAGATATTGTTCCGCTTTTCGCACCTCACGTCGGAGGCATGTAGGAAACCGCTGTTCAATCATTAAAATTACAGTTCGTCTTAACTTTAAGACCAGATGCCCTATTCTCTAATGCATTCGAAATTACAGTCGTTTTCACCACTTCTTTCTGTCACACGATATAGGATGATGGTAGAAAGGGATAGTATATACGATCGTGAGCGTCGAGCGGCCGGGCGTTCGATAATAATTATGGCAATCGTATTGAGAAGTAGCTAGGTTTAAGTTGCTTCAAATCAACGATGATAACTGACTATTTCTTGTTGTTAATAGAAAGGTGACTCTCGTCTTGCGCTGGTAGCGAGCGCAGACGAAGAACAAGAAACTGCGGAGTTCGAGGCGGCTTGCGCGCCGTACGTGTCCCGGATACGGCTGGAGCCCGCTGACGCGCCCACCAACTGCTCCGGCGGGCCCAGGTAACTATATAAACATGAGACACAAGACGGTAAGTAGGACCCCGCTCGGCATGATGAACACTTTGTCACAAAGACGTAGCTGTTTTGCACTTTTAGTTGCAAAGTAGCCTTTTTTATCATAGATTTGAACCTTTGCAAATGAATGCCTAATTCAATCAACTATTTAAAGTTACGCAGTTATACTGTAACTACAGTTTGGAATATTCAGCCCTGAATGTTTTCTTTTTCCTTCAGAATTTGGCTCCGTCCCGGTCACGAAGTGACAGTCAAAGTAACTCTCCTTGACGCGATTGGCCGAGAGCTGCTGGACGAGCGCGGGCCGCGTGTGTCATGGGAAACTGACCCTAAACACCCCGGCATAGAGTTTAGAGCGGTCGACAGACTGTTCATCGAGACGCATCCAGAATATGCGCCGGTGCCGGTGCCTTATAAGTATTATCAGGTGATTATTTTAAATATACAGGTAAAATAATCTGAATGTAAATTACATTTCACGTAGAGAAATGTTTTCAGAACAACTAACATTTCAGTATAAGAACTGCCATAAATCTGAACAATGTCTTTTATTCTTGTCTGTCACGGTTTTTTTGTATAGTTTCAAAACTTAGCTTAAATTTTTTTTTTTTTTAGCTTGTAGTAGCAGATGAGCAAGCCATCGGTTGGAGCGGGTCTCTGAAGGCGAGCATTCCTGAAGCCACAGCCAGCATCCAAGCCAGGGTCGTGGCGCCCCTGAAATGCGACCCTTCAAAGGTTTGTCCAATAAATAAATATAATAAAATAAAACTTTTTTTTTTGTTTAAAAACTATTTTTTATAACAAAGATAATATACAAAGAACTATCGGAAAATGTCATCCAAAATGTCGTTACGCGTTACTCTTTGAATATAGAATACATGTATAAAATCATATGTCGAGCGCAATTAAAAATTCTTGATTTTATTTTACAAGTATGTTCAGTCATACTTAGCCAAAAACTGGCTCAAATAATCTGGATTTATTTTGTGATATCTTCTGAAGAGATGCTTCACAAACACTCCTTTCATTCACCAGGTTCTTTACTGCTCCAATACATATTTTAACCTTGCTTGTACTTCTAAGTACTTACAATACTTATTCCTCAGGTCAACATAGCATGGGAGAGCGAAACAGTGTCCAACATAGCGACTATAACAGGCGGGAGCGGCCGGTATGCCGTAGAGGCGCCCAAAGGCTCGTCCGGGACGGCAGACGGCGGTAAACTGACGGCCGTCGTGCCGGGACCCGGCAGTTACGACCTGGTGGTCGCCGATCAGTGCGTCAGCGGCGATCGGCAGCATGTTGAGGTGAGGTTTGATGCCTAGTTGATTCCTGGTTGTGACGGAGGTAATTGACCTTGACATATTGAGCCAAGGGCTACTATTACTAGTACTAATACTCGCATAATAATAATTATTAAATCCACCTGAACCCGCGTTGTCTAACGCTCGAGCGTCTGCAATGAAGGCTATCGTTTTTTGTGTCACTAGATGGCGCACTGTTGCGTGAGGTTTTTAAGTAAGGCTTTCAAAGTCTGTTATTCCGGCCGTGAAAACAAAGTTTAGATTTAAATCATATTTAATACACCTTAAAACCGTACCATAAAAATATCGAGCATGCCACAGTGTTCATAGTCCCCGTTTTGTTCGGAAAAAAGGGAGGACAAAGGTTTCTGAAAGACAAAACTGTCTCAGAACACAGACATTCATTGCCCCGGAACGCATATTTGGGTTACCTAATGATTCGCCGACTATTTTTAGGCAGATTATTGATTGGCAGACAACGTTTCGCCGAGTAACGGTACGCCGATGAATTTGTACGCAGATGTATTGTTTCGCAGACTAACGTTTCGTAACTCAACCTCTAGCAGACTATTTACTTGGCATATGAGTCAGTAAGCGGAACAACTATTCACAGAAATTCGTTTAGCCTATTAATCACTACACATTTTGCACATTTGGTCGAACAACCTTTCGCTTTTGTAACGGTTGAACTATTATTCAGTGCGCATATCAACTTTTCGCATCTTTTCGTTTCGCATGGGGAATGGCATTCAATACCGCGAATATGTGTGGATTACACTATGGCTTATTGGCATTTTTACACGCCGTGCTGACCGCGCATTCTTTATGATTTTTTTATGTACCCTCACAAGTTTCAAACGTATAACGCAAGTAATAAACGTATTTTTGACCATAATTTGTATTTATTTTATATTCGAGTTTAAACAAACCAAGTCGCGATGCTAGCAGTTCGGTTCTGGCACTTCGCCGGCCGCTACCGCGGCACGCTCGCTTCGCTCGCTCGGCTCGTGCGTTGTTGGTCGCAATTCTACCTAACACTCCTCCTCGCTGACGCTCGTCGTCGCACCTAACTACATTTTGATAACAGCTAGTATATATTGTCAACTCAGTAAAATCCTACCTGTCGTTTGGCCGATTTTATCTACGCAGATTACGAAACAAAAATCGACTGAACATTAAATCTACTTAACAATATGAATGCCATGTGATAACTCTGCTTATCGTGTCTCGACGAACAGTTGTTCGGTTAACTGAAACAATTACGAAACAAACAATCTGCTAAACGTAAATCTGCTTATCGCTATTCTTCCTACCGACTACTCGGCGAAACGAATAATAGGCGTAATGAAATTATACCAAACGTTGCTCGGCCAAAAGAAAAATCTGCCAATAGTTATCTGCGAAACGAAAATCTGCGTAATGAAACTCGGCAAAACGACAGGTCACCGCATATTTGCCATAATTAATTTCAGATATAGCAAAATATTCACAAAATTATTCTAATTATAAATAAACCCGTGTAGCTCACCCAAAAACTATGAGATTTGACATTTCGGAGACCTCACGCTACACTAGCGCTTCTAGTGGCGAATTCATACGCGATAGCCCTCATTTCATTCACAGTCTCTTTGCTGATTTCGTGTGCGTCAGACAGTGCTGTCTCAATGTCTTTTGTATTTCGAATATAGACAGAAAAGGTCCGAGCAAAAAAGTGTTCGAATTCATCCCATTCAAAACCACTAGTGCTCATATCCGAATCCATACTAACTAGACGACATTAAAAAGTAAACGTTCTAGAACACGACGTGCTTAAAAGTTTCTTCTAAATATTACTCTACGAAGTTTTATCGTCTGATAATCTGTTTATTAATAAACGATAAAAAAGTGTCATTGATAATTCATATCCAACATCTCTCAGGTCCACATAGAAGAAGTACAAAGCGTGGAAGTGTCAACATCGCGGGCAATTTGCGTCGGTGCTTGTGTGCCCATCGCAGCGATAGTTAGGGGCGTGTCGCACACGCAACTGAGCGCCGGCCGAGCGCCGGAATGGAGGCTCAGTGGACACTTCACTGTCAAAGATGGGCTGCTGTGCGGAGTGAAAGAAGGCGCCGGGAAAGTCAGAGCGACTTTCGGAGGCGTCTCTAGTGCTGATGTTGAGGTGAGAATTGTTTTATTCATGTTTCATCTTTGTTAATTTTAGCTACTTAACTTTAGAAGTGATTGCCAGCGGAAAGTACCAGGCTCAACCATATTAAGGGGGTACCTGACCTGACTCGCGAGTGAGCGCCGGCCGAGCGCCGGAATGGAGGCTCAGTGGACACTTCACGCTGGTGGTGCTTTCTTCTGATGTGCGGAGTGAAAGAAGGAGCCGGGAAAGTCAGAGCGACGTTCGGAGGCATCTAGTGCTGATGTTGAGGAGTATTAAATATAAGATAAAATGATTTATTGATAGAAAAAAACAAACTGTTTGCAAAATTGGTTAGGAACGACAACAGAAAACTCTTAAAACTACGTATCAACATTTATGTTTTTTCTATACAGTAGTATAGAAAAAGCATAAATCTGAAATAAATAAATCAGACTGTCAAACGATACCAAACAAACTAGATATACAAATTGCCGAACGACGAAACGAACTGGAAACAAAAGTCCTCATTATGCTCGTAGAATTGCTCCTCTGAATGGTTATGGAGATCTACTGAACAAGCCACAACCCTGAACGAGAATATTGACGATATTGTTGATTAGCGTTTTGTTTTTATCACTTAGCGTGAATATCATCAAGTTACTCAAACATTAACCTTTTCACTGCCGAAACTATATGAGCTGGCTAATTTGTGTCTTATAATTGAGACAATGGCGGTTAAAGGGTAGGCCAAATCAAAGGTATTCGAATGTAATTTGTACGTTACAGGTGCTAGTGTTCCCGCCTTTGAGCGTAGTGCCGGAGCGGGCGCGGCTGCCGCCGGGCGGGCGGCTCCAGCTGCGGCACGCGGGCGGGCCCCCGCCGCACCTCGCCGCGTTGCACTACAAACTGGTCTCACACGCTGCTTCTGTCGAGGTATACAATACATTACATTAAAAACAATAGAAATAACATGACCGCCTTGCGCTAGCGAACACAGACGAACTTGTATGTCATAGAGTCTGCGAAGAATTCGTTTATGCGTCACTATTTTTTTTTATTTGTTATTCTGTCCCGTTGTCTAAGAGACTACTAATGTGATTAGGAGTCCATAAACTCATGGTTTTAAAGAGTTGTCCAGGGGATGTAACCATGGCAATGAGGTGTTAAAAAAAGTTGATGGACCCGTATCGATATCCCGCGGGAATAAAGCAATTTTCCGAGATAACTATCCTATGTCCTTTCCTGGGACTCAAACTATCTCTTCCACCAAATTGCACCTAAATCGGTTCACCGGTTTAAGCGTTAAGAGGTAACAGACAGACAGATACGCTTCCGCATTTATAATACATATAATCGTCGGGATAAGTCCTAGTTGTGGCATAATTACTAGTAGAAATCGCAAAAATTTTAAACTTTATCAAATATTATTTTGTGCATTTTTTGATAGGTCAGTCAGTCAGGCCTGGTGTTGGGTCAGGCGGCGGGAGCGGCGCGCGTGAGGCTCGTGGCGTTAGACATCGCGGACGTGGAACTGGCCAGCGCGGAAGCTGAACTCGAGGTGAGATTACCGCTGAGCAATCCTGCCCGATTCACTGAGTCATTCCTTCCCGAGTGGCTATAACCTAACCAATGGAACCAAGACGTACTTGTTTGTTACTTAACTTTGGGGTGGTTAAATTTCTATGAAGGTCTTCATACACTGTAACAGCTCAACAGCCACTTGACTCAAAGTTAAATATGGAAATTTAAGCCTTGTGTCGTATTTACTACGGTACAATTTTCTAAATTTATGCAGTGTACGACGCGTGGTCCATGCGTCAACTATGCGTCTTACATTTTAGGTCCACTAAAAGCCATACGTCGGCCCGGCGGCGGCTACGCGTTTACGAGTGGTGGGCAACCCGCCATGTCCAACCGAGAATTATATTACCCACTTGTTGACACCACGTTGTCAACTAGTGACCATTGGGGGGATTATACCTAGTTGACTACTCAACCGAGGAGTGGAATTGGTGCCACAGTAATTCGGAGTTGATAAGTGTGCAAAGTCCTTAATTGTCTCCATGTACTCTATGACTTAGGCACACTTGTAATCAGATCCCGTACTAGAAATTCATGTAGTAAATCAATTGGCAGGTTATCCCAATAACGGGTCTGCGCGTACGTGCGGCGACGCAAACCTTGCTCGTGGGCGAACCGGCACCGTTGTGGCTGGAAGCGACCGGCCTCGGGGCGGCGGCGCTGGCGGCCTTGCAACCTGCGCCGCGAGTCGCCTGGGCTCTGAGGGATACGCGCACGGCGCGGCTGCACGTCTCGCATATCGATGGTAGGTTGATGCTCTTCTGACCCGTACTATTAAAGCGAGATACATAGCTGTACATTACACAGCAGCTATACACTGTCTGGTGTTGCTTCAAGCGAGGCTGCGGGTAGTTACGCTAGGGGCCTTGGTTGGAGGTTCATCTACACGACTCGCAAAAGCCGTTCTGCTCTGACCCGTACTCTTTAAGCGAGATAGCTGTACTGGTGCTGTTTTAAGTGACGGGGCACCGGGTTAGCGGCCTTGCATCTGAGGGAGGTTCATCTAGACGAATCGATGATATGTTGATCAAGCCATTCTGCTCTGTCTGACCCGTACTCTTTAAACGAGATAGCAGTACACTAGCTGGCGACTGAGACTCGGCTGGTGACGCTGTGTCCATAATCGACGGCGCTAGCCGCTTGACTTCGACTGTACAGTAGCACAAGTGGCAACATGTCAATATGGTTCACAATTTTGTTGCTGTACCTTCTCTCAGAATAAAAATATCTTATGAAATTACAATTGGTTGCAGATAAACTGGAGAGAAGCGTCGCCGAGGGCTTGTCTGTGAGGGTGATTCCTCTCAAGCCTGGAGTCATCACGATCGACGTTAGAGTGCGGAATATGGGACAGGTAACAGACATACATAACTAATCTTTATTAGGACTATATCTTTGAATTATTGATTAACTAGTTACCTTCACGAGAAACATTTAGGGGCTGTTTCACCATCCATTGATGAGCGTTAACCGACGGTTAAATGTGATGCCGTCTCCGTCTATTCGAACAAAACAAATAGAGACGGCATCACACCTAACCGCTAGTTACCACTAATCAATGAATGGTGAAACAGCCCCTTACAATCTTAGATAGGTAAAGTGAGATTGTCTACACCGCTTCCTCGACTCTTAAAAGGCGCCATTAAAATTTTATTTCGCACTGGAAACTGAAAAATGGCGCCCCTTGCCATCTGGCGCCGAAGAGCGACCACTCCTCTTGCTCTACTCCAGGGCCGGCGCTGAGTAGGATTAAGAGGATGTTTAATGAAATAAATCCGGAAAACTCACGTCTTAAATCGAGTTTATCTTGACGTGTTTCGGGCTAATTCGTCGTTGGGGCAACACGATTCGGCGGCTGTTGCAACACGCGCGCTGCGCGCCACCGCTCTGCTCGCGCTACTACCGGGTGATAAACTCGATTTATGACGTGAGTTATCCGGATTTAATTAATTAAATAAACAATTTTTCTTTCTGTGTACTTGTTTTCTGTATCGCTTACTATTTGTGGTGTACAATAAAGAGTCATTGTATTGTATTGTAAATATGAGTGGGTCTCACGTTAGTTTCATGTTAGGAGGATGTTGTCAAAATCTCACAAAATTCTAAGTGGCCACGTGAAGAATACCCGTGAAGCGGTGTAGGCAATCTCGCTCTAGCTTGATCAAGGGCTAGAGTCGACGCTGTCTCACTAATATATGAGAAAGTTTGTGAAGATATTTTAATGTTTAGGTACTCAATAACGCACTATGGACCTTTGACAAATTTGAATGCCAGGTAGCAGAAACGCGTTCCTGGGACAGCACAATAGAGATCCTAGCCGTAGCCGACATCCGCGTGTCGGTGCACGGGCACCCGAGCCCGGCCGTGGCCGCGGGCGACCGGCTCGCCGTGGCCGTCGGCGCCACCGTCCGCCTCAAGTCGCTGCCTCGCGGCGCCTGGCAGTCATTCGGAGACGGCTCCTTTGAAGTCACGCCTAACGGGGACTTGAAGGCTTTGAGTCCGGGGTACGGAGTCGTCGTGGCGCAGCATAAGGATGATCGGAATAATATTTACAGAGAGACGGTGAGTGCTAATTAAAGTCTTGATAAATATGTATTTAGTTTAGTAGAACGTATGTTTAGTCAAGTGTAAAAATATGAACTTATTCAAAGTTTCAAAAATAAGTACCACAGACTCTTATTCCGATGCAATAAGGCCGTAGTAACATATTTTTGAGTGGTTCGAATAGATATACTTATTTTTGCACTTGACTATACAAGATTTGCTTGGTTTGGAAGTAGTTCGATTTAAGTCGAATTGTCCCATGATATTGGCAGTCAGTAAAAAAGTTTCTATTTTTTAATTTTTGTCAGAAAAAAACATATCTTCCCTTGGGTGTCGTAAAAGGCTACTAAGAGGTCTAATCTGAGAGTGGACAGCGGCACCAGCAGCCAGCAGCATATTTTTGCGCCACTGTGTAGACACCATGACCCAAATATACGTTGACAATTAAAAAAGTAAACATTTTTAAAATGGAACGCGTTATGAGTTCATTTGTTTATTTTTCTATTTTGAAAGAAGAAAAAAACATCACACTATTTTCCCAAGAAAGTCCTCATGAAGATTCACTACTGATCCTGATCCGACGACCACGTTCGCTCTGTCAAAAATAAAAAATTACGAACGAGAGTATATTAGAAGCCCGAAGTCGAAGACTGGTTCTAGTACCGCCCGTGCGACAAACAATGTTTTTCATCACATAGGGGGAAGGCGGCGGGGAGCTGGCGCTGCCAAGAGCGCAGTCAGCGGTATCGGCAATATTTTAAAAATATTAGTTTTTCTTTTACAAATATACAATTTTACTCGCAAATGTTATGAAAAACATTGTATGTCGCACGGGCGGTACTAGAATTACGAACATCGACACACTAAAGCCCTCAGTCTTCAACTTCGGGCTTCTAATAGACTCTCGTTCGTAATTACTTATTTACCGCCCTTAAAACACAATGTACTATTAACATTTGATTATCTCCAGTGACTGGCGACTCGACCTCGGTCTCCTAATTAATAGACTCTCGTTCGTAATTCCTTATTCACACACAATGTACTATTACAAAAATGCCGCTAACTGCTTGCGTGTGTGTGTGTGTGTGCGTGTGCGAGCTCCTGCTGCTGGCCGTGCAGCAGCTGCGCGCGCCGCAGTATAGTACGGGCAGTGACTCATTTATCGACCACGGGTTTCATGACAAGCACATTTGGGGGGTTGCAACCAAGATAGCCTCCATGTTACGACACTGTTTACGGAAAATAATTGTCTGCTCTGTACAGGTGATCCACGTGGAAGTGGCGGTGCCGACATACTGCACTGCGGAGCCGAGCCTCGGCGACGAAGGCGCGCTGCGGCTCGTGCTGCGGACGGCGCTGGGCCGGCCGCTGCTCGCGCCCGCCGCCAACGCCAGCGCCGCGCCGCTGCCCGCGCACGTGCGCCGGCTGCCTGACAGGTTAGGGGATTTGGGGCCAATTCGAAAGCTATGATAATAGCCCCCAATATTTTAAAATAAAGTCAACCGGGGTTTTATTTCTAAAGACCTTTCTTTCTTTCGTAAAGACAACGCGTTTGCTGTCGTCAAATAAAGTCAACCGAGGAGAGAAAGAGAGAGAGAGAGAGAGAGAGAGAGAGAGAGACGAGAGAGAGAGAGAAGAGAGAGAAGAGAGCGAGAGAGAGAGAGATTAATTTACACATAGTCGATACACAGAAAAAACACGTTAGGAAGAAATAATAATTAAAAAAAAACCCCACTGGGCATTCTCAGCATAATGTTGCGGGCAAGCTGTTTTTTAGTGGTACCCGTATTTAGTAACGATATTTTACCTTACAGTGCATTAGGACCGGAGCTGCTGATAACGGGCCTGGATGCCGCAGGCGCGTTTATGACGTTCCACGGCACGGCGAGCGGCGTCACGGTGAAGGATGAGGTGTGGGTCACTGGATCCGAGTCCAACGCTGACAGAATCGCTGGTCAGTGCTCAGATTTATTTGCAGCTAGAATTTATTGCAGCAGAATTCATTGACAGCCAGGTCTGTCCAATGTAGTTGACGTGCCAAAAAAAAACATGAAAAGGAAAACCTTTCTAAAACTTCAACAATAAATAAAATGACATCAATTTATTTCCAGTCCAAAGCTCAATTTAGACCTGCAAGAAGAATCGCGCAAATTGCATTATATTGCGAGGCATCAAAGGGAACATGTTTGAATGTTCTGCAACTTGCACGATTATTCTTGCAGGTCTATACTGTACATACATACGGCCCCACTAGAATAAAACAGATTCTGTAAAAAAAACACAGAGCGTTCTGTGTGTACAACGACGTACCCACACCCACAGGGAGCTCTCTATTTATGCTACTCTTGAAGTTGTCTCAAGTTATGCGAGGATAAGAATGTGGATTTGTATCCGGTGGTATTTATTTAATTTTAACATTTGACTATCTCCAGTGACTGGCGCGTGGGGGGTTTGCCTGGACGGCGTGGGATGGGCGGCGCCGGCCGGCGTGAGCATTTACGCGGGCACGGGCGCGTCGCTGGCAATACTGACCCGCGCCGATGCCGGCAAGCACGCGCTGCGCCGCGACCGCCCCGCCGCCGCCCGGACGCTCATACAACTGCCAGTAGACAAGGTATTTACATCACCATTTAAAAAAAAACACGATATTGGAGGTCTATACCGGTTGGAGGCGGCCTGCATCTACCTTGAGCCTGCGGCTTTAACCAGTTCATCCGTCTATCTCGTTGGTGGACGTCGTTCGTGGACGTCTTACGCTGCGCTTGCCGATCCGCGGTCTCCCATCGAAAACTTTTCGGCCCAAACAGCCATCTGTTCCCCATGCTATATGGGCCATTGCCACACAACGAGCTAATCTGCTTACTACTATATCGTAATCGTGACTAAAGACTAGAGTCTTCGACCAGTGTGCGTTGCCAATAATGATGATGACAATACAATACAATAACTCTTTAATGCACACCAACACAGTAAGCAGTACAGAAAACACAAGTATATACATAGAGATTTTCTAAGGTAAGCAATAGGCGGCCTTATCGCTTCAGAGCGATCTCTTACAGGCAACCTTTACAATGGACAGAAATAAGGAATACATTTTAGCAGGTGGTGCAATTTACAGTAGATTAAAGCTGTATCAATAATACACAAGAATACACATACACAACAAATCTAAACAGATAGATAGGTAGATAGATACCATAACAACATATAAATAAGCTAACTATAACATTCATACGCAAGATGACAGATAGTGCTCTCTAAGCATAGACTTAAAGATAGGCAAGGAGTTCGCGCATCTCAAGTCTATCCGTAGGGAGTTCCACAACCGAGTGGCCTTGACAGTGTAAGAATAAACATAGAATTTAGAGTTTGAAAGTGGGACAGTAAGGAGAAAGTTCTGAGAGCAACGGACAGAAGTAACATAGCTAAATCGCTCTTTGAGGTAGCAAGGAGTGACCTATGGCTCTGAGACGTGATCCTTGACTGTTGGAGAGGCTCAGAGTCAACAAACTTTGGAGAGAGCTATGCTTGGAGTTACTTTTTTATTTTTATTTATTCTCCTCAATATATGTATGTTCTCATAAATCATATTTCATAAATGTTTTCTTTCTTTCGTAATACGGAAATTCGTCGAAGATCTAAAATCACCGACATAGCTATAAATATGCAAGTTGAAGTGGCAATGGGCGGGCCACATCGCTCTAAGAACAGATAGCCGTAGGGGGAGAAAAATGCTCGAGTGGCGACCGCGAACCGGAAGACAAAGCGTTGGCAGGCCTCCCACTAGGTGGACTGACGACACCGTGAGAATTGCGAGCAACCGGTGGATGCAAGTGGCGAGTTGTCTTTCATTGTGGCGTTCAGCAGTGGACGTCTTCTGGCTGATGATGATGATAACCGTAATCTTCAGATGGAGTTCCTGCAAGGCGAATGGCCGTCATCAATGGTGCCTTTGTCCGTCGAAGCGGTGGGCCTAACGGCCGGCCCTCTTCTCTGCTCCGAGGAACAGAAGTTCGCGCTCGAGGGCGTTCCCGTCGAGCTGCCTTACTCGTGCCGCACCAAGCTGCCGCACTCCGCTAAACCTGTGTTGGACATACTCAACGGTAAGACTGGGATTGGAATTGAATAGCTTTGATTTTGATTTCCTTCGTATCACCGTCGCTCGCTAAGTGTTAGAGATGTATTTGGCGAATGCGATTAAATGTATTTAACTTTATTTTTACGTTGTACGATCTAAGTAAAAACCACGTGGAAGGTTACAAAGGTGTTCGTTAATTAAATTAAATTCAAACATTTAATTGAATTTAATTAACGAACCATGGTTAGTGTTGTGAATCTTACTAATTGACCCGATTTGATTTTCGCGATCTGTGGTCAAAATACACCCTAAAAACCCCAAACATGGTTAGGTTACGTCGTTCTATCTTGGAGTACCAGTGTCTAGCTTCCGACTCCATAATCAAATCAGCTCGATGGTACCATATTCTTGTACATCAGGCCTTAGTATAATACCCAAGTTTCTTAGCATTACCACAATAAGTACATGGTGGAAATCAAATTCAAAGATTTCGTTACATGGAAAGATTTAGAAGTTTAAATATGCCCTCGCTGCGAAAAAGTGTAGTAATATTAGATGCTGCGGTGCGATATTGAGAACGTAGTGCCATCTCTTTCTGTCTTACAGTAATTGCCAATACTACTTTCTCTTGATTCCACATGAGTGAGCTCACTCATTTCGGAGTTAACACATTTCGGCGCGGTCAAAGTATGGCAACGGCGTATCTAAACTTAAATGTTTGGTTACATAGAGACAAGTGAAGCTAATATAAAAGCGTATTAAAAAGCACTTTTAATTTCAGGTCAACTAGGTTGCTCAGTAATTCCCGCGGGGCCTATCACGGAATCCTCCGAAATCGAGCTCTGCGCCGAATGGGGCGTATTCCGAACATGCACCAAAGTCTTACTACTGCCACCGATCCGTGTATCGAGCACCAAAGTCTCGCTACTCAATCCGCCGGCGATATTCACAGTGTATGGAAACACGCACGCGTTGAAATCAGTGCGGTTGACACCGTCGCCTGCTTTGAAATTGGAACAGAAGACGTCAAGTGAAGAGATAAGTGTGACAGTGAACAGTGAATCGTCTGTGTGTGGGTTGGGGTGGGTGAATGTTGTGTCGCGACTGACGGCCCAAGAGTTGCGAGTGGAGGTGGAGAGGGAGTGTGAAGTGGCGTGCGGGACGCTTCTCGGCGCGTTGTTCGCGCTGCTCCGGCCTTATGTGCCTACTATGATCGCGGTTGCTGCTGTCGCTGCTGCGTATACGTTTAGTGAGTAATTTGATCATACTGTTGTGTTAGTTCGTAGTACAGTCACCAGCAATAATATCTGCAACAGCGGAGCGTGCAAAAATATCTGACACGTCCTTCCTGCCCTAGGAATAGAGTCGTATCAGATATTTATGCACGCTTTTTGTGTTAGATATTGGTGCTCGTGACTGTACCAATATCTGACACAACAAAGTGTGCATAAATATCTGATAAGACTTTATTTCTAGGGCCGGTAGGACGTGTCTGGTATTTCTGCACGTACTTCTGTGACAGATGTTAAATAATGCAGCTTACTTCCATAACTTAGATTTTAGACGTGTGACCATGCTATGTCGTTTTATTGAATTTGACATAACTCCATTCTGTTTTCAAGAAGGCTTATGGAGTATAGGAAAGGACCAATGTAATTTAATTAACTATCAACATCATCAGGCCTTACATCTCCCACTGCTGAGCACAGGTTACTACCTCTCAGATGGAAAGGGCTTTAGGGGGTGGAAGAGGTTGTAGTTCCCACACAGGTCCAATGCAGATTGGGAACACGAACAACAGTTAATTGTTTTGTAGGTCTATACAGGTTACCTCATGATGTTCTTCTTTACCGGAAAGCTCATATTAAATTTCATGTACAAATTTCGCATGTGAATTCCGAAATACTCGAGAGGTATGCATGAACCCGGGCTAGAATCCCGATCCTCTCCTTGACAGGCCTTGAAAAGTAACAAATATTTAAAATAGAGATATTTTTATCAAGTGATTATAATAAGTAAAAGTTTTTCCCAAGTTTAAAAATAATCTTTTTCCATTCTTAAATATACTAAACTCATTTTAATGCGCTATCTCGGCATGTCAAATAGGCAGTCCCACTAATCTTGCTCATCCTCTTTCCACAGTCCAACAGCGTCTCCACCAGAAGTCAATTCTACGGCAACCGTCTCCTCCAGAGACGGTGCTGCCTCCAGAGTCCCCGCCGCCGTTCCCGCGCCGTAGTTGGTCTCGCAGTCCGTACGCTGCGCCGGCGCCGGCCCCGGTGTACGGGGACGCTTCGCCGCCGGACCAGAGCTTCTCGCCTAACAACACCCGCCTTACACGCTCCATGTGGACCAGTTAGGTATAACCAATGTAGACATGTCGCAAGTGGAGTGAAAGTAGTGTGTTTCCCTGCTTACAGTTACCTGCACTTAAATTGACCAAACTGAAAAAAGTTCATGATTCAAGCCTCGTCGTTACCATATAGTCCAAAAAATTCTATTTTTTATTTTATTTGACTGGATGGCAAACGAGCGTGAGGGTCTCCTGATGGTAAGAGATTACCACCGCCCATAAACATCTGCAACACCAGGGGTATTGCAGATGCGTTGCCAACCTAGAGGCCTAAGATGGGATACCTCAAGTGCCAGTAATTTCACCGGCTGTCTTACTCTCCACGCCAAAACTGCTACCACCATCTTGCTCACTAATCCTAAGGTCCTACCACCTGCAAAAAAATACAAAATATAGTCTTGAATCGTGTTCGTTGTGTCGCACACTGTCAACTTAAAGGTGCCACAGCGGAGCTTGCAAAAATATCTGACACGACCTACCGGCCCTAGAAATAAAGTCGTGTCTGTTATTAATGCGCGCTTTGTTGCGTCAGATTTTGGTGCTGGTGACTGTACATCGGTAGTACGAAGACTCACGAATGTGTTTCATTGGTCCGCTCTCGTGACTAATATTTAAATCATATTACTAGAAAATACCATTCGAAAGTAAACTCAGTATCATGCTAGTGTCTTAAAAAAACGTAATGAGTCAGTAAGATTATCAGAAAATATCAATCATCTTTGTAATGTTTTGATTGATTGGCAAAAGAAAAAAATACTTGTCGAATATTTTCGGACATTTACCCCCTGTTTCACGATCTATTGATTAAAATTTATCTGACGGATAAATGTATGCCGTCTCTGTTTGTTTTGTTCGAATATACGGAGACGGTATTACATTTATCCGTCAGATGAAATTAATCAATGGGTGGTGAAACAGCCCCAATCTAATTGACGGGCTAAATAGTGTAATTTATTTTTGCTCTGGAAATTGCCCAGTTAAAGTTCAAATTAAATTGTCGACTATATGACACAAGCAATCAGACGTGATTTCAAATAATATGGACGATGTACCTGCATACACACTGAGCTAGTGAATCCACTAGTTGGTCTAATGTGTACAGTAGAACAAACTGAATCGTCCACTGTAGAACCTTTTCGTAGGCTTACGGCCTGTTTCACCACTCGTTGATAAATTTTAAGTGATAGATAAGTTTGATGTCGCCTCCGTTTATTCGGACAAAACGGACAGAGACGGCATCAAAGATCTGTCATCTATGTGTGATGAAAGGGCCCGTAAACTCGTCATTTTACGAAAGTGTGGTAACCATTTCTGAAGTGGTTATTCCAATTTAATAAAATTTCTTATACAATACCCGTCGATAAGTGACATCTTTAACAAAGATTTGATAGACGGTGTGCTAGTAAAATGTCGTTCCACATCTATTGTTATGAAGGATTTTTTTGCATGATTTCCATTGGATGGAATGTCAGCTTTATGTAAATAGTAAATATGCGAAGTCGCTGAAGATGTTTTGAATTTTTGTAAATATATTGAGAACTTTGTTAAATATTTTAGACTTATTCTTGCATGTAGTAAACTGATTTGGGATTAATGTATTTTTTTTTAACATGAGACATCGACTTACCTACTGAAGTTACTGCTACATGAAAGAAGGGTATCTCTTAAATTTTTTAACCAATACAGTTTTTGGACTGGCATATTGAAATCAAAAACAACGTCCAATTGTAGACTAACAGGAAAAATACTTATAATTATAACAATCGTTTTGTTTTATGCATAACTCCACGTTATTAGTAATGATGGGCCGAACTTTGGTTTAAAACATGCCTCTAGTGAATTTGATATACGAGTGAATAGATAAGAAAGAGATTGTTAAATATGATGGTTGAAAGCACCCTTTCATGATTAAAAATAGGTACTTAATATTTATCAATGTTTAATTTGTGAAAATTTTGAACCAAATTTTTTTTTTTATTAAATTTACGGATTGTAATCAAGATTGTTAATTAAAAATTTATAACAACAAATAGAACCCACTACAAAAAACCATGAAAATAATTTTCTGCCAGTCTGAAGTCGGTGCCTCAGCACGAGCCAGCAGGAGTGGAACTATAATCGTCTATCTCACCTACAACTATACGAGTATATTGGGCTTCAATCGCTTCTGCTGGCTCATGCTGAGGCACCGACTTCAGACTGGTAGAAAATTATTTTCTTGGTTTTTTGTAGTTGGTTCCATTTTTTGTTATATTTTTTTTTACGGTTTTTAGTGTAAAAGATCTTTTCATCACTTAAGCTCTGAAAGTAGGTTGGATTTAACTTGAAATCCGTGTTGTAAATTCGATTTACATCTTTAGGGATGTAAGTAAATTTAAAAATCGAATGGTGCTCCTTTGTATTCACGAACTGGTAAATAAGGAGATTGTAATGCGTTATACTTACCTCGAAACCTTCATGCTGGCATAATGCTGCTGGCCAGTGCTGGCTGAATGTGCCAAAGCCAAAGAGCGCGAGACCATTAAAAAAAAACAAAAGACGGTTTGGCGCGATACATTTTCTTCCGCTCTGTTACAATTTGCGTATACATTTATAACAGTTTTTCTTTATTTCCTCGCATTTGTAATGAAAAGTAGTGTTCAACTCGAGTGTAAATGATCAATTGCACCTGCGAACTATAAGCACCCTCGTTCGCTTTGCTCGCTCGTGCGCCTAAATATCTTGGGTGTAATTGATCACTTAGAACCCTTGTTTATCAATCTACAGTTACTAAAGATACAATAGTTTAATGTCAACTGCTCGTCACCTTTTACGAAAAATTGCTTTTTCCGATGCAGAGACGTTCATTATCCTTCATCACCCGTTCCATTTCACATATGAATTACGATGAGCTTAAATTGCTTAGCAACTGCGTTAAAGTAATTGAAATTTAACCCGTGAAGTATTCATTATTGAGTAGTCGCTCCGTTGGTAAAATTTGGTCTTCATCATCAGTTCCACTTCACCAAATGATGATTTTCAAGAGCAAATGCACGAGTTACTCCTAAATATATCGAAATTGCCATAGGCGTTCCGACGATATTTGAAGAGTTCCCTCGATTTCCTTAGGATCCAACCATCAGATCCTGATTTGGTGCTTATGGAACCTAATTGAAAGCATTACTAGACGAACGAAAAAAAAATTTTCAGATCAGTTCATAACTGACGGAGTTCTGAGGAAGCAAACATTAAAAAAAATACAACCGAATTTAAAACCTCCACTTCATTTTTGTTGCATATTTTACTGATATTAAAGATATCGTCGAAATAGTACAAGGAGGCTCTTTTCATCTAGTTGGATTTCGGCCGAATGCCGAAATGCGGTTAAACCTAATTTAAAACGAATTTCGGCCCATCCCTAGTTATTGGTCCAAAATTTGGTCGGTTTTTTATTTTAGTTCTCCCTATGTTGATAAAAACAATAATTTAATGCTCTGCATGCTTTTTTCTAGCATACCCCTGATGTTGACTTATTTTGTTATGATAATTATTTTTATTTAGCATCATCATTGCGTCCTGTTTGTTATCGCTAATGAGGGACTCAGTATTATTTTTTCCATTTTATTTTTATAATGTATTAATTTTGAGACATGTACCTTACGCACATTACAGCTACATACCTACCTACACACATATTTTCATACAAAATCGTTCCAATAGGGCTTTATTATTTTTCCAAATCAACTCGATTGCTAATCCTAAATTTATTTACGTGACTATCCAAAGAAAGGAGTATTGTTTCAGGATTTATACTTTTGCCAATTTGTAAATTCATGTCAACTATTAATTTCTAGTTCACGTTTTTGTGAGACTATTCCGTATGATTTTTTTATGTTAAATGTGATACTAAGAAAGGGTAATTTTAGTCAGGACTGTGTAAAATATTTACTTGTTACACTGTCATTACATATTAATTGATTGGTTAATATTTGGGACTTCTTAAAATAACTCTTTCTCACACTGTTGTACTTAATTCTTTTGTTTCTTACTTTAACCTATTTTTACCATCTAGCTGGAGCTAAATTTCTAAATACCTATAATATTTCTAAACACATTTGTTGCTTGACACAGAAGCGTTTATTCAAAAGGGGCTTATTACCATTTTTTTTTACAGAGTGCAGTTCTGTTTAAAATAGATAGATGATAATTATTCATGTTATCTGTAAGACTAAGGCTCTAAGAAGCATTTCATTGTTTGAAATAAAAAAAAATCAAGGTTTGTATTAAAACGGCTTTATTCTTCTTTGTTACCTGCATCAAAATATAACCAGTATAGTTGTTTTTATTGACTTCTAAATCAAGAAATAGTGGAAATAAACCCCTTTAAATAAGACTCCTAAAATGTTTTGTTTTGTAACTTCACTTGGAAAAGGAAGGTACAATCTTTGTAGACGTTTTGTAAAAAAAAACTGTTTTGATAAATTAGTCTGTAATTAGTTTAAGATAAAGACAAACACACATTTTTATTATGTTATAAAAAAATAAAAATGCCAAAGGAACTTGACTTTTTCGTATTATTTTGTGATATACATTTTGGTAATAAAATGTGTCAAAAATTTGTGTTTGTTACCTATACTGGGTATAGGGGTGAAATTCACATAATTCTCATAGGTTGTAATGCTGTTTGAGTAAGGAATAAAGTATTTTTCAAAAATCTGAGTTTTCCTATCTTTACCTCATTATTCAATCTTACAGTGCACTGTGTAGTACTTGCAAGTGTTAAGAACAACCAGGGCTTTACCTTAAAGTTGCCAGGACACGTAGGATCTGTTTCACCAGTCTGATATATTTTTCGTAGGTAGGTATTGCATGCGGCAGATTTACTCGAAACATACATTTACATTTATTTAGACATAACACAATTTAAGTAGACAGAGTGGCAGACGTCTGCCACATAAACAAACAAGGAAATTATGAGAGGTGAACAGGCAGCAGGCTCTTAAATGAATAAGATCTCATAGACCAGCAGTGCTTATTTTTTTAGGATGACAACGCAAAGTATAAATACATTATTTCAAGTTCGCTACAATAAGATAAGCGCGAAATTTAATTTATAAATTATTAAAAATATGTATTAATATTTTGCACATGCTTTATTTAGAGAAGTCTGCGACCCATGCCAATACCGCCCGCGACCCGAATTTGCGTCACAACTTGAGGTCAAGAAATGCTGATCTAGCTAGACTGTTGTTTTTGTATTATGCATCTTCCTTACATTACTTCAAACATTTGGTATATTCAAAATCAAATCATTAATATTAAAGTTCACATGTTTATTGCTGTTAGAATCTATAAAATTATGGACCCATAGTCCTTGACATAAGAAGAGAGATAATAGTGCCAGCTCCAAGGCAACCTCCGTACCAGGAGTGAGCAGAAGCAGCCATGCTCCCGGCTGCTATTCCGAGCTTGGTGAAGCCGAGGATGGGAGCAATCCATGTTGCTCCAGTCAGCAAGATCATACAGCCAACGGAGTTGACAACAATCAAGGATATAAAATTCCCCATTTGTCCTGTGAAGTGAAGGATAGTTATAATCTTACAAGTACACAATGCTTTTCCTCCTTGTGTTGTATTCCTCAGTGATGAGGGTCGTGATCGTGACCTTCCTTCTGCATTAATCTGCATCATGAACAAACATGATGCTTTTAGTCTCGATAGAATTCAATCCAATGTTTTTAAAATATAAATTCATCAAGATTATCAGTTATTACGCTGTTTGGTAACTGAGTAATGTTATGTACTACAAAGATTCTAATTTCACACTTAACTGCCATGCAAAATGGACCAGGAGGCGGGATCGCTGGTTCTCTATTTGGTAAGTTTAGGGTTGTGTGATCATTTGATCAAATCCAATAACTCGGTGTAATAATTCGTAAAAACTTCTTCGGTTTCAACAGTCAATTATTATGACTTTTCAGGTGTAATCACGCAACCCTGTGTTTTTATGTATTTGCTTAGGCAGAAACACATGGCACGTTCAAGGACTACTCATGAGGTTCATGAGCCACCATGCAACCTTTTCAAAGGCATAGTCATTATGATTTTCCTTGTTAATTAATGCGATGTTACTCACTATGACGTTTACTGTGAAATGGTTCCTCCATGGTGGCTAATGAATTAAAGTTCTCTACTGTAACGACTGTACGTAGATAGATGTCGATGCAGAAAGAAACAGCACTTCCTACCCGGACTGCACACCCCAAAGTGTAGTAAGTACTTACCAGGAATCTCTTCTAAATGAAAGTAAAGCAGTAAATATTTTCTGTTATTAGCAGTTTCAGCGAAATGACGCAGCACAAGTTAGTCAATACAGAATTGATGTAGGTACAATGACAATATCAAAGGGAACATTCGATTTGTCCGGACCAGATGCACCGCGTAGTTGATTTATACCTACATTCATACTCTTTGGAATGCACGGGCCGTTTTCATAAAATATTTAGCTTTTATTTCAATTTCTTTTTACCCGACTGCTCGAAGGAGGGTATTTATTTCCGTTCTTCAGTAAATCGTTTTTGATCAAATCGAGTCTTTTTCTTTTTGCATACCTTTATAGCGACTGAAAAATTGGGTGACCTTTGAGTACCTACAATAAAGGCTCAAGAGGTTCGCCCTTGACAAAATATGAGACCTACTTAATAGATTTATCGCGTCAAATACCTATCGACTGTGAATTGCATCAAAATCGTTAGTCGTTTTCAATAAACGCACCTTTCTTGTCAATCAGGATCTTGTCAGGAATCATTAAACAAAAAGAATAATGAACTAAACGACGGCTTTCCATGCACTATTTCTTTTCTAAATAATAATTCGTATTATACCTTCTCTCTTCCTCTCATATTTAAAATCATTAGCGTGGTTAAGATGGCACTAGTACCTAACCTAGTTAAAAAAATAGGGCTAAGGCAGACCTGTCAATTGTTTATTACAGTGCCGTTGGTTTATTTAATACTAAAAATACTTATATGTATATATCACTTTTGAACTTCTGTTTTTTTTTCTATTTTTGTATTCAATTAAACTTTTAGGGTTGTAATTGTAATTTAATGTACTTATCTTCAATTTATAGAAAAAAAGATGTGTAAGTACAAATTTTATGAAAACGGTCCAGATATTTGCAAAGCGTATGAAGCTGTTTGGGGAATGTCCCAGCATAGACAATTTCTTTTAGTTTTATTTTTTGTGTTGCCATTAAAACATGACTTTACCACTCAGAAAATATTAGGTGAGCGTAAATAAAATAATACATTTTTACGTAAGTCGTCACTGAAAAAAAAGTAGGTAAGTACTTAGGTACATTTGCTACAGCTAAAAAGTAAATGTAATCAATCATAAAAAAGTAGGTAAGTAAGTACATTTAATATTTAATTAAGTACCAGTAAAGCAGTGATTGAAAAAGAAGTGTCAGAACATTTACTATTTATTTACTAAGTAATGCTCAAATCTTCCATCATTTCTAATAAATCTTCCTGAGGAGATTTTGGCATATCAGGAACAAAACTTAGGTCAGTGTTTTTGTTCCTTACTTTAGTAGTAGTTATTGTTTCAAATTGGGTATTTCTATTAATTTCAAGAGTTTTTTTCTCAGACTCTTGTTTGCAGAGTTCAATTGGTAATTGTAACTCAAGCACTGAGTGAACGGGAGAGATTTCTATTGGACCCAAGAGGCAGCTAATTTCATGCGTATCGGCACACTGGCTCACATATTCCTCGACAGAGTTTTTCTTATGATCATATTTATAAATATTTTCACCCAAATTATTAGTTATATTTGATGATATTGTAGAGGGTAAATTAAATGTTCCGTCTTTTCTTTGGAGCCCAAGTCTAAGCAAGACTGATATTTTGGTATGATATTCTGAAAACCAAAGGATCAAAGTATTATTCAGGCACTTGTAGTCATCGTCAGTGAATCGTTGGGCTAGTGCTTCAAATTTCCTCATAGTATGTTCTACAATGCATTTGGGGAAATTTTTTGGCATTATAGTGGCTACACCTTTTAAATGTCGCAGAGTAATGTCAAAAATGTTTTGATTAGTGGCTACCGCCAATTGCCACTTGTATATCATGGTCATTAGATCCCATAGTTTGCTCATGGAATAATCGTCTAATTTCATTATTGATGTGGCGGAGATATCTTGTAGAAGCTGCTTGACAACCGCGTGTGTAGCGACAGGCTGAGGTATAAATAGCTCTTCTAAAAGTGTCGGATGTAGCAGCACTGTGACAACTTCAGTGAGTACTGTAACGAAATAATTAAATCTTTAAATAATTACCTCTCAAATGTTGTATTCTAATTTTTTTTTACTAAAAAACGGCCGATGTTTATAACATAACTGCCTATTACTCGACATTATCCACCTAAGGACAGTTTCATTGATGATCATGATGTTGACGTCCTGCTGTCTGTAGGGATATAGGACTCGAATAATACTTCACAATATGCTAAGTAGTATCGATAAAGCAGTTAATGTTCATAATTTCTTTCTTTCAGTTTATTAACTAACCTCTTTCGGATTTTTCTGCCGGGATATTCTGAGCTTTTAATCTTTGCTCAATAACATAAATCATCTCGCAGCCCAAGTTTACTACGATACACGGCGTCGCAAAGTGAGACATTTCTTTTGAGTATATATCCACTTGAACACTGAAAATCAATATAATAACTTGTCAAAATGAGTATTGATTTCTGTTATGAAGATGTAATCAAAACATTAGTTAAACAAAAGAGAATTCAACCTGTTTCTCAGGCACTACTATCTTGTAAGACTGATAATGAAAGAGTTAAGCATGTTTATGAAGTTCTAAGCAGTTTAAATGCTTTTCCTGAGGTACTGGAGGTTAGTAAGACCAGTGATTTGTCTACATACTACCGTAACCATGGCAATGAGTGTTTCAAGAAATCTGAGGATTTCAAAGCCTGGCAATACTACAACTTGTCCCTTCTTCATGCTCCTGTGGAATCAGATGATTATACACTAGCCTTATCAAACAGATCGGCAGTATTTTTTTCAATGAAAAAATACCAAGAGAGTTTAAAAGATGTTGAACAAGTGTTGTCCTTAAAATACCCTGAAAAACTTAAAGATAAACTAACTAAGAGGCAAAAATCCTGTGTGGAGATTCTTAAAGGAGAATCTGAAAATGTAGTACCAACCATATCAGATAAAATTGACAAGATTTTGAAATTACGGGGCGATAAAGACAGTACTTATTTATGTGCTAGCAATAAACTACAAGTGGCTTATAATGAAGATATGGGGCGGCATGTTGTTGCTCGAGAGGACATTAAAGTTGGTGAAGTCTTGGTGGAAGAGGAGCCATATCTAGTTTTACTGCAAAAAAGTCAATACTTATTTAGTTGCAGTTATTGTCTTTCAAGAGAAATGAATCAGTTCCCTTGCAAGAGTTGCTGCTTTGCTCTGTACTGCAGTAACCAGTGCAAAGAACTGGCATGGAATGAATATCATTCAGTAGAATGTCCACTAATGGCCTCTTTAGTTGACTTAAAATTCACTAAGCTCGAACTACTTTCATTGAGAGTTACAATCAAGGCACGCAGTGATCATGCCGACTGGGAAAGCCTTTTAAAAACAGTTGAAGATGCAGAATCAAATTTAAATTCAGAACATAGAGGTTGC
Source organism: Choristoneura fumiferana (assembly GCF_025370935.1). Lineage (NCBI taxonomy): Eukaryota > Metazoa > Arthropoda > Insecta > Lepidoptera > Tortricidae > Choristoneura > Choristoneura fumiferana. Next base: position 5,726,675 of record NC_133494.1, read on the forward strand.
ATTCTAAAAGATAACAAGTGGATATATGATTCTAAACACTACACAGCAATTCATACACTTGCTTCCAATGTGGAAAAGCGCTCCGTTTCAGATATTTTCCAGAAAGCTGTGACGGCGGCAGTGTTTTTGAAATTTTTGAAAGACAAGACTGATTTTCTTCCTGAAAATGAGGAGATTCATAACTTTGTTGGTGGAATGCTGCTTTTACATGTAATGACAAGTCCTACCAATATGCACGGACTAAGTACAGCCATGGAGGATGCTTACGGCAAATTTGTAGATGATGTGAGTCTGGCCAGTGCTCCGTATGCCTATCACAGCCTTGTGAATCACTCCTGTGCGCCCAATGTGGTGAGATTCAGCAAAATTGGGTCGGGACAGATGAGCTTATTTGCATTGAGACCCATTGCCAAAGGAATGCAAATCTTTGACAACTATGGGTAAGTTTTTTACCAATAACGTTAAAGGCTATAAGTAATTATAATATTATAAAGCCAATATCAGTATTTTTTTGACCATTTATATTCCAACAACCGAAGCAATACTATATGAGGGCAAGGTCTATAGGTACACACATATTATAAGGGAGGCCTATGTTCAACAGTGGATATCCTCTGGCTGATATGATGACGATGATTATAAAAGTCATATAAACAATGAGTCAGTTAGTTAGTTTCATAGTTATCATCACTGATGTTATCATTGTTTCATGTTACAATTATACAAATTCTGAGTATTGTAGAGTAGTTACCTACACCACTTGAATAAAACAGAACATAAACCACAGCCTTTTTATTATTTACCATGAATCAAAGATGTTTGATAAAATGTAAAATACATCATCTCATCTTGGCCTATATACGTCCCACTGCTGGGCACAGGCCTCCTCTCAGAACAAGAGGGCTTGGGCCGTAGTTCCAGCGCAGATTGGGAATCTCACAGTAACCATTAAATTGCTTCGCAGGTGTGTGCAGATTTATTCACGATTTTTTACTTTACCGTGTAGAGGTCATGGTAAATTTCAAATGTAATTTCGCACTTAAGTTTCGAAATACTCTGAGTCAGAGGGTCTCTGCTTGAGAGACCATAGGTCAACCACTACCACTGCTTTATAATACATTATGTTCGACAAACAATAGCCCTCCTTCGGGCCGGCGGGAAAAAAGGAAGTTTCTAAAGTCTATGTTATTTGGGCACGCTTTCATTCGCCCCAACTATCTGCATATTTTTGACCAAATCTGAGTCTTAGAGGCTTTGCACACCGCGTTTTTTAAACGAGCTATCGACTCGCGTTTTTATAAATAAGAATGTTTTTTAATTAATTTTAAGAAATCGGTCCTTTTAACTTTCCATTGTAGTATCTACTCTTGTTTCTGATGTCCTTTCAATTGTGCCTTTGTATATCTCTTTATTTTAATAACTGTTATTTTCATATGTTTTATGTACAGTAAATTAAGAGTTATATAATACAATACTCTACCTGATAATTCAAACTTACCGGCAATTACATGAGGTCCTCCTGAAAAAGCCTCCAGCTTCAAAATTGTTGAGGTTCTCATATGCATACGCGGCGAGTAGTGTTGTTTTTGTTTAACTAAAGTCTAGTATGTATGTATATTTACTCGTATATTGAGAACTGAGCTCGCGAAACTGAGCGAGCGGCCGGATGTAACTGGATAGGGAGATGTGGTCAAGAGGAAGAGACAAACACACTCCATTTCTTCCGTGGATGTTGTAAGAGGCGACTGAGGATATAGGTTAAGGTATACCGTAGGCGACAGGCTAGCAACCTGTCACTATTGTACTGTTTTTGTCAAACTTAGAACCTAAAATTGCTAAAAGTGGCTCCGAAGCGGTAACGTTTCGTATGCTCTGCCTACCCCATTTAGGAATACAGGCGTGATGTTTGTGTGTGTGTGTGTGTGTGGGACACAAATATAAGCTAAGAAATAAAAAAAAATATTATTGTGATAGCTAAACTATGCCTTTAATCCTTACAGACTTCACCATGCTCTTCAAAATCGGGAGGAACGGCGAGCGCTCCTCAAATCACAATACAAATTTATATGCTCCTGCGAAGCATGCGTCGATAATTGGCCTACATATTTACATATGAAGGCAGGATTTACAAGGAAGACATTAACTACAAAACTTCATAAACGCGTAAAGAGCGTCTTAAATGAAGACGCAATAGAAAAGCTTCAGAAAGGAGATAAAAATACTGCCTTCGATTTGTTTAAACCTCTTTGCAAGTTGGCTGAAGATTTGGATGCCTTTGCTCCTTGTACAGAACTGGCAGAATGCCAGGAGTCCTTAAAACAATGCATTGTGATATTTCAAGGATTAGTGCCTTTTGGATACAGTGAGCTGGTTGAATGGGAAGCAAAACCATTCCATCACTCTAAGTAAAATTTTACAGGGGTAATATTTATTAGTATGTACAGTCAATAAATACCTATACAGCCATAGCGTCAAATATATGTATACATCGACCTTACGGTAAGTAGCATAAAGGTTTATAGATATTTTTGACGTCTTAGTAACGTACATATTATTATACTTATTTATGCCGTTGACTGTACTGAAACTAGATCTGGTGCTTAAACGGTAAGCTTGCAGGAAATAAAAGTTGAGTTAAGTTTGTAAATTAAGTTTATTGACGATATTTTATACGTAAGAGTAGCTTTTATATATAACACTTTTAATCAAAATATTAATATTTTCTAGTATAAACAAACTAAGCGTAAAAATAAATAAAATAATATAGAGTGATTCGGGAGACATGAGCAGGACCAACCCTAGACCATCAGTAATTTATAATTGATCTTTCACAATCATATTTAATCATACTAGGTGGACTGACGACATCGTGAGAATTGCGGGTAACCGGTGGATGCAAGTGGCGAGTTGTCGTTCATTGTGGCGTTCTAAGGAGGAGGCCTTTGTTCAGCAGTGGACGTCTTCTGGCTGATGATGACGATGATGAATCGTATTTAACTAAAACCCCCACATTCTAGTTACAGAGAGACCATGAACTTAGCACATAAATTACGTAATTTAATAATTTTAGTTTGCAACATTAGGGGGCTGTTTCACCATCCATTGATTAGTGTAAACTGATGGTTAAGTGTGATGCCGTCTCTATTTGTTTTGTTCGAATAGACGGAGACGGCATCACATTCATCATCAATGGATGGTGAAACAGCCCCTAAATAAAACGTTAATCTCACTAATACTGGTACGTTATAGCAGCCTAAACTAACGGAATACGGTAGAGTTGGTCCTACTCACGTCTCTCGAATCATTCTGTATAATAAAATTCAAAGCTTGAAAGCAAGAATTACAGTTATTTGTAAGTGATCTAATCTGTTATTAGCATTACCATCTGCCAAATAAGTGGTCTATCAATTTTTAAACAAGTTCCTATCAAACGAATAGAATATGTCGCTAAAGTCGAACTTTCAAGTTGACAGACACGTCTATTGGCATTATAGTTTTATGAAATGCAAACGATTATCAACTTTATGGTGGTAGACCACATATTGGGCTGATGGTACTTCGCATTACCAAAAGTGCTGTCAGAGAGAACGCGATTCCTGCACGGATTTTGTGTGGCAATAGCAAACGGGCGTCACTTAATTGCCAACACAATTGTCTATAATCTATTCTAATGTGAGGGATGCGTGGTCAAACCCGATACCCAAGTCGATCTATTTTGTAAGAATTTTAAATTTAAAAGGCTTCATAGTAATCTTTTTTCCACTGTCAATCGTTCCGATTTATCGGGTTTGACCACGCAACGTACTCCTTTATTTCAATAAAAAAATAATTTTAGAGCACTGCGATTCGTCGCAGCATCATGCTGAGTGTGACCCTTATTTGTGCTTTTCAATAGGTACTACTGATATTGACCTGTATTTTCACTTTTTTTTTTATTTTAAAGATAGTTGAAAACTAATCCAGTTCTTCAAGCTAAATAGTAGTGATCTTCTTTTATTAAAATTGTGTTTTGAAATCATTGTTTAGTAGAGCTTGTCTAATTTAAAATGACTCTACTAAATTAGTTAATTATGACTAGTTAGACAGAAAATCTTACGATTCCCGCCTGAGTCTAAAGGGGATTTTAACGCGTCATTTTAAATTAGACAAGATCTAGTGTGAAGTGAATTACCCAATGGGGAATGTCTGAAAAATTTAGAAACACTTGAAATTTTTTATATCAATAGGAATAACCTTTCTAATAACGGCATCAATTAATTAAAAAAATTAAAGAGTTTTCTTTACCGCCAAATTACGACAGTCCGGTCGATTACCGGTTGTTCCATAGTCCAGAAAAAAAACATTAAAGAAGAATTTATGTGTCTTTGACTAGATCGTTTTGACAGGGGACACTCTTTACCGGGCCGAATAATACTGACATGGAAATACCGACCCTATTTTTTCATGTACACGCCCATATAAACTGACATGAATGAGCTTCTATGGGTGTGTAGATGAAAAACAGGGTCGGTATTTCCATGTCGGTATTATCCGAGCCGGTAAGGAGTGTCACCTGTCAAATCGATCGAGTCAAAGACACATAAATTCTTTTTTTAATGATTTTTATTCTGGACTATGGAACAACCCCTAACCGACCGGACTGTCGTAATTTGGCGGTAAAGAAAACTCTTTCATTTTTTAAAATTATTTTTTAATTGATGCTACTTAAAAATCTGTCATTTTTTTCTGTTCCTAAAATAGTTGTTCCTATTCATAAAAATAGTTTTAAGCGTTTCTAAAATTTTCATCCATTCCCCATTGTGTTCCGTTAGACTATTGGTTGAATAACTTTATGGTAAACATTTTTCGTTTAAAAGTTCCTGCAAAATGTTACCTTCAATTTTGTTTTTGTAAGCAATTTATAGTATAGCATTGTTATTAAAAGTTGAGTATTATTATAAGTATTATTAAATAAATATTGTGCCTTACGTTTATAAAATATTTCTATCATTTGAATGTAAAAACCCGTACTTAATAACTTAAACACTATAGACGTATACCTAGTTAATAGTTATTTGTGTCACAAGGGAGCAAAATGGTGTATTTACGGCGAGGGCGTACATTGAATCCAGAATGTAGCGAAGGATTCTACAATAGAATCCTGAGCGTAGCGAGGGATTCTAAAGTAGAATCCTAAGCGTAATGAGGGATTCAAGTGTTAACGCCCAAGATGAAAATAATTTTGCTCCCGAGTGGCTCATACAACTTTTCACACCGAGCATTAAGAAACTTGAAAAAAAAACAAATTCTAAATATTATTAAAGAACAACCAGCATAGAAAATGGCATGGCTTTACAATTATCAATTTCAAAAATGGCCTTTGCAATAAAATACTTAGAAAAGCCTTGAACAGAAAAGTTGCACTTTGCTCCCTCTCCTCAGGGAGGAAAAGTTACTTTTCTGAAGGAGAGGTGTGAAAAGAATATTTTACACCGTAAGATAAAGTATACAGAAAAGTAGAATGATTATACTTTTCCCATAACTGCTTGAGTGCAGAGACTGGCTATTTGATGGTAATCGTCTATCCATTCTAGTATTGTTATCCTTGAAAATACGGACAGCTTGGTCCTCATTTAGCAATTTAATCCTGCCCGTCAATGTTGGGCTTATCGTAGGATATTTCTCAAGGAACTCATAAATGCACGATAATTCATTATAGTTACAAAGTTCTTGCGGCAAACCGACGAATATGCTAAAGCCATCCCCACCTTCGGCGAGGAAGGACGGCATCATAACTTTGTACTCGTAATTATCTTTTAAAGCTGTTAACTGGTCTCCACATTCGGAGCAGACCGCGTAGGCTTCGATGATCCTGGCTCCAGCTGGTTTCAATAAGTCGTATACAACGGTCATTCCCGAAAATTGCAGAAATTGTCCAACGCTATCGATCGGTCGCCAAAGGGCCACTGAATGTTCCAGTACAATCCTCAAAACGGACCCGTTCATTGTCACTATAGTCATAGTGTCCGTAAATGGCAGGACGCCCATCCAGTCTCCTTTTGTCAGGTTGAACGGTTTCTCTAGCGCATCTATCGACGCTCTAATTCTGCCGCTCTGGCATATTGCGATGGTAACATCTGGGTACTGACCAGCTGAACAATTTAACAGTATGTCAGTAATGAAATTTCCGATATTACACTCTCTCAAACGGCAGTCACCGTTCAAAAAGACGTTTGAGACGCCAACAACTTCGCTACTTATACGGTTTATGTCGTTTCTGTAGGTTTCAACAATTTCTAAAAGCTCTGGGTCCTCCGGTATGCTGTTATCTAGTAATATAGGTGAACCATCAAATTTAATTACTTCTCCTTTAGAATCAAAAGTCAAGTGTAAGTTTCCCATATATTTCGTGTAAGCGTATGCCTGTACGACTAATACTTTCCTGCCCGATGGATCATTCACCACAACTGGATAAGGACCTTGGGGTATCTCCGGTTTTTCAGTACTCTCTCCATTCCATAGAAATGTGTTCGAGTGTCCTCCGATAACTAAATCAAGTCCTTCCACATTTTTAGCAATTTCTACATCTTTTAAGTATCCGGAATGTCCTAAAGCTATAATGATATCGACCCCACGATTTTTTAATATTGCGACTTCTCTTCGTATGCCTGGAATTTCATCTTCATATAAAATTTTGTTTTTCGGAGCGAGAAATGCAGTGTCTGGTGTTAAGTACCCTATTATTCCGATTTGAATACCGTTTTTCGCTAGTATCACAGAGTTATGTAAATTTTCTATTTCCTTTAATTGCGGTACTTCGTCCAGGATAAGGTTTGCTGCTACTACGGGCGGGGATATATTCTTAACGAAAGGAATCAGTCCATCCACTAACTCGTCGAACTCGTGATTTCCAAGTGACTGCAAGTAAAAACAATAACAAATTAGTAAAGATATTTCCTTTTCACACTAATGAACAAACTTCAATAAACACCCACCTTAAATTGGACTCAAGGAATGGGAAGTATTTCTGCTTTTAATATATAATAAGAATAAAATAATTGGAGGAATTAAAACACTGATTCATTTATTTATTCAGAAGCAGTCAGTACATGGCTAATTATCTACTTAATATTAAAAGTACCGGGTAGGTACAGTAGGAACGCGACAATATGAAGAAGTGGTGAAACTTCTTTTATTTATTTATTTACACCTTTCTACACAGAAGTGTACTGTCATGCTTGTATACTTGTATACCTACATACTAAATAGTTAGATAGTAGTGTAAAATAAACTAAGTCTTTTGAGCTCGTTTTAATACTTAAGTAATATTTTCTGACTGATAATTTGTCATGCTTTATTTCCATCAGTACTATATGCAGATCATTGTACTTAATTACAACAGTTCCAATACCTTTCAATATACAAATACCTACTGATTTTCATTATTATTAGGACGGCTAGAATTAAAACGCCTTATTCTATAGCACGTTGCGACGACCACACATAAAATATAAACAGCCTTTCAATTACTCGAAACTTAATTAAATTCACCTGTTAGCACTATTTTGACCGAAACATATTTTTTTACTTCTCATCTCATATTCGTAAACTTCGTACTTAGACTCTGCCCAGCGCAAGCTGTCTACGCATTTTTTACGAAACTTTAATCTGGTATCATTTTTGAGACTGTCAAAATTGTTATGTTGTGCCGACAAACTGCTCTGTAGTTTGGCACAACAAATGTAAATTAAACATGTAACTCTTAGCAGAAATAAACTATTCTATCTATTTATCTATCTTATATTGTTATCCTACCCTGGCTTAGATAATTTTGATACTTCTGCTATAAGAAAAAAAAATTTTTTTTGTTTAATTCAACCTCCTATACTATCCTCAAAATGCAAATGCTATAAGATTATGTTAGAATTAAAATGTTAGTAGATATATATTCAATGTCAATCTGGTCAAAATGGTCCAAAAATGTATGCGTCTGGACTGTATGTAAATGGGCATTGACAAAGATCATAAAATTTACCAAGGGACTCCTAAAGTGCATCATCAACTTTCACACATTAAGTACTACATGAATTTTGATGCAGCTTGAAGAATTCGGAATTTAATATCTGGAAAATTTAAATAATATCTAAGTATCAACATCGATTAATCAGTGTATAGAAAGTGTTGTCAGCTCCATTTTTTTTAAATTTGCCGCGGTTTCTCGTGGACAGCTTTCGTTGGCCAGAGTTTATTTATGCTGGATCTAGGCGACATAAAATTACTTTCATGCTCTAGTGCAAAAGTAAAATATTCGTCATCGTCTAAGACCAATGCCATCAGGTGTCAACAGCCAGAAACAAAAATTTATAGTTATATAGCAATGTATGAAAAATAAATGTACCAAATAAGTGAAAAAATTGTTTCCACTGTTGCTATGTCAATTCCTCGCATTCGAAGTGAAAAGCAGACTGTAAAACAACACTGTGCATTAAACCCGTTTTCCCCTCGACGTGTCTAGTCTATCCAACCTCGCTGTACCGGCTCGGGTAGCTATATGTAGGTCTCGGGTAAAATGGCTCGTTTTATGCTCTTTTGAACAATCTACTATTAAGCATCCCGTAGACGTTTGGTAAAATAATGTTTTAGAGCTTGAAATGTGGATTTGGATGAGGACGGGTTGAGGATGTGGAATTGTTTGTTTTTCTTGTTTTACTTAATCCCGTCTTTACGGTCATCAGTGGCAAGCACAGAAAAATCATGAATCAAGCCGATAAAAACTGTTTCTGAAATGTAGATTTAGTTTTCGTTTCTAGGGAATTATTTAGTTAATTATAGTAGCCTCGTTATTTTTCCATTTGTATCATGCTAACATATTCTTTTTTATCTGCCATGCAATAAGACTAAACTTACTCGTAAATGCTGGCACAGCACTGGAAAATTTATGAACGTTCTAGTGAGTAGGTAATTAACTATAATGTTCGCTTGGCACACTGATCGGCATCGTAAAGAACCTTACGAGCTAGTAATATGTAGGAATAATTGTCAGATTTATTGCGAAGGTTAGAATTAAACTTAGAGGCACTGATAAACTCTGAGAAGAGTCTTTATGATAGTCATCATCATCATCATCATCACCAATTGTTATAATTCTTCCTTCAACTTGAGGAAAGACGGGACTTCTATGCCTGACGTAATATTCTGTACACTGCAACTCATTGAAATACAAAGTAACTTTGGGCTGCGTAATAAGCATGGAATACCCGTCCCCGCCATTGGCGACAAATGAAGGCATAATAACTTTGTATAATTGTGTTTCATTAAATTTAAAGTAACGAGGTATTTGACATTCCGAGCATCTCACGTATGCTTCAATTACCCTGGATCCAGGCGGTTTTTTATAATTATAAACCACTTTTACCCCGGAGTACTGAAGGAATTCTCCCGGTGGAGTTAGCGGGTCAGGTTTAGCTACAGAATGTTCAAGCATTTGTAATAAAATGCTGCCATTCATAGTTACTGTTACTAAATATCCTTCAAATGGCATAACAATAAGCAAGTCTCCTTTGGTTAGGTTTGCTGGCATTTCCATGTATGATACAGAAGATCTTATGCCTCCTCCTTGAATAACAGCAATGGGAGCGTCTGTCCAGTACTGTCCCTTGTAGAGCATCGCGTAATGGTAAACCATAGCATCGGTTATCAAATTTCCCAAATTGCATTCCTTAAATTTACAACTTTCCCCGTCAAGCACAACGGACGTACTTCCAATAACCTCATCTGCCACATTAAGAATATCGCCTCTGTATCGTTCAATTATTTTGACAACTTCTTCGTCTTGAGGTATTGAATTGTCAAGAAGAATCGGTTTTCCAGTTATTTGCTTGATTTCTCCATTTGAGTCGAAACGAATCAGTACGTTGCCAAAATACTTAGTATACGCGTAAGCTTGAACCACAGCTACAGTGCGGCCTGAATCTTGCTTAACGTATGTTGGATAAGGGCCCTGGGGCTGCTCTGAATCAGGACTCGTGCCGTTCCAAAGGAACGTGTTAGTATGCCCACCAATCACTAAGTCTACACCGTCCACTTCCTTTGCTATTTCTAGGTCTTTAACATAACCTGAATGGCCAAGTGCAATAATTATGCGTATTTTATTGTTTCGTAATTTCTTAACTTCTTCTCGAAGAGCTAAAACTTCATCAACGTACTCGACGTCGTTTGGAACAGCTAATGTTTTGGTATCTGGCGTAAGATATCCGATTATTCCTATTTTGACTCCATCGACATCTATAATGGTAGATTTCTTAAGATTAATTTCCCCTGCTAGCTCTGGCACTTTAGTGAGGATGAGATTGGCGGCCAGCACTGGACATCTCAAATTTTCAATAAACGGAGTTAGTCCCTTCACGCCGTTGTCGAATTCGTGATTTCCCAGAGACTGTAACAAAAAGATGGGGTTATTGCGTGCTAATAGAAACTATATATTAACATAAGATAGAGGAGTATTACCTGTTGCCTTTTGGCTTCGATTTCTATTAAAATTAGTTTATCTGAACAACACAAACAAACAAGAAGGGTTCTCGTACGAGTTGTAGGAAATTACATAGTTAGAAATAAAATATACGTTTGTGACTCGAGTGAAACATGCAGGAAACTGAAATTCATGTCTAACTAAACAAACGGTTTGGAAGTAACATTTTATTAAACTTATAAAAACAAAATCTTTCTTAACTAACAAATAGATACCTACTGGTAACAACCTTTGAGGTAGGTAGGTATTTCTCTCTACATATTTTATATTGTTCTTGATGAATTTTGTATAAAGCAGACAGTGTACTCTACTTGTAGGTATTTATCGCATCGTTAATTATATTAAAATTTATTTAAAAGATCACTTAGTAGAATTAACAAAGCTGAACATAAAAATCCAATAGACGCAGAAATAGCGGAAGCAGAGTTTGCCATGTTAAGTATTATTATACGACCCTCAGTGGCTGGGTATACTGGGCTACTTTTACTGATGTATTCAGAAGTCGCATGTAACTCATCATAATGCAAAGGGGATGCTGATCTTCCCTCAAACATTGAAAATCCATCGCCTCCCATTGATAAGAAAGATGGCATTAGAATATTGTACATTTCGGTTTTGTTCAAAACGGAATACATTGGTATAGAACAGTTCCCACATCGTACATAGATCTTTAAAACTCGTTTACAAGGCGGATATTTGAAATCATACTCTACTCTTAAACCAGAAACTTGCAAGAATTTACCAGGAGCACGAATAGTGTTATAATTTGCAACAGCGTGTTCAAGCATCTTCCAAATAAGCGTACCGTTAAGAGCTACCTTAACCATGTTTCCATCAAACGGCATCACTGTCAGTAAATCACCTGTCGTTACCACAGCGGGTAAAGTTATATGTGCTATAGACGATCTTATACCACCACCCTGAATGATAGCGATCGGGGCATCAGTCCAGCCATCCCCCTCGTATAATGATGCATATTTATGGACCATAGCATCGGCAATGAGATTACCTAAATTACACTCATTCAATCGACAAGAATGTCCGTCTAATAAAACTGAGGTGTTGCCAACCGCCACTTCGGTTATCTTCATTACTTCACCTCGATAGCGGTCAACTATTGTTAACACTTCAGGATCTTGCGGCACTGAAGAATTTAATAGTACTGGATTACCATCATAAGATATAATTTCACCGTCAGAATTAAATACTAGATGTAATTTTCCTAAATATTTTGTATACGCATAAGCTTGTACTGCAGGGACCAATCGTCCAGAACGTTGTTTCACCAACGTCGGATATGGCCCTTGAGGTGTTTCCGTATCCGGAGTGGTTCCATTCCACAAAAACGTGTTAGTATGACCACCTATAACTAAATCGATACCCTCAACTTCCTTTGCTATTTCTAAGTCTTTAGTAAAACCTGAATGCCCTAACGCAATTAATATGGTAACGTTCTCGTTTTTTAGCCTAGCTACTTCTTGTTTAATTGCAATTGTTTCCTCGATGTACTCTACATCGTTTCTTATGGCTAGGACTTTAGTATCGGGTGTGAGATAGCCTATGACCCCAACTTTAGTTCCGTTTATGTTAAAAATGACAGATTTCATTAAGTTTTGTTCAGTTTGCAGCGCTGGCTCGTTGGTGAGGATGAGGTTGGCTGCCAGCACTGGGCAGCTCAAGTTGGCGATGAAAGGTGTGAGCCCAGAAACGCCTTTATCGAATTCATGATTTCCGAGGGACTGAAAAATGAACAAAAAACATTAGTAAGTACATTTAACAGCCTGTTGGCATGCACCCGTTAAATTCATATTAGGTGTTTCAGTTCATAAAATAGCATTCCCGATAGTTAAATCAAACAACATAAACGTAGAAATTGCTGCAGAAAATTTAGTGGAACTGATACCTAACTGCAGATAATTAGCTTATTGAACTATATTTTGTTAGCATAGCATGTTTTACAAATATATTCTTACCTCTGTTAGTACAAGCCGTAGTATTAATAAACAGATAAAGCAGTATAAGTAGTTGCTAAATTAAAACAAATTTAATCATGATTAATTAAATTAAAACGTTCTCCCACTGACGTTCTCCCTTAAGAATGCCATTAGTTTACACTTAAGCTATATTTGCTTCATTGGTATGTTTTTTCTAGTAAATTAAGAGATGAATTTCTGTGGTAGCAGTGTTTTATTTAGCTGCTCATAGCAAGTATTTACGATATTGTTTTTTTTTAAACAGTCAGTTCAATGTCATGCGATAGAAATCAAAATTCAAAAAATAATAAATATTTCAATACGATTCATGCTTCATATTGAAAATTATAATGAACTTACTTTCCAAAACAAAGTTCAGCATTTGTGTCTAACTAATAAATTAGTGTATTTAATAAACAAAACGTAAAATTATGAAAAGAATGGCTTCATTGCCAAAATTAGCTTTCTACGTTTGATCTTTGGTTACATTATAGGGAGTTTACGTTCGAAAAGTTATAAAACTGTTTTTTTATCACTGAGTTTGCACTGGTCTCTCATAAATAAAACGACAAATTATCTTTGCACGAGTTTAATTAATATTATTATTGCACTAAGGAAAAAGAAGCAGATATCGCTGCCAAGAAGGTCATTGTACAAGTAGAAGTAAGAGAAACCGATGAATCATCTAAAGAGTCTACGTTGAGTAGACTGATTCGTCCAGAGACTTCAGGGTACACAGGACTGCGCAAGCGGATAAATTCATCGGTACACGTTAGCTCATCATATTCAAAATCTACTCTTGGCTGACCTCTTAAAATTTCAAAGCCGTAGTCACCATTTGCTAATGCCGCGGGCATCAGTATCGGGTAATCCCTCCAGCTATCAATGACGTAGAACGAAGGCAGGTAACAGTTATGACAGCGAACAACTGCACTAACCACTCGCGAGCCCGGCTCCCGAGCTAAATCGTAGACCACACGGACACCAGAGAAATGCAAGAATTGGCCTGTAGGATTCCGTATGCTGTAATCGGCAACGGCATGCTCTAGTATTTGGTTCAACACAGTACCACTTACGGTCACAAGTGCAACATTGCTTTCAGTAGGTAGAGCAGACATGAGATCTCCTCTGGTGACAGCCGCCGGTCTGTTCGATGGCGCTATGGAGTCAGCTATTGCTCCGCTGTGAATTATTGCTATAGGAGCGTCAGTCCAACGTTCTCCTTCGAAATCCAGGGCATGATGGTAAACCATAGCATCTGCTATTAAGTTTCCTAGATTGCACTCTTCAGTCGCACACGCGTCACCATCCAAGACTACTGCTGTATTACCAACAACTTCAGTTGACCATGCTGCGACGTCATTAGAGTATTTTTGAACAATTGCAACGGATTCTGGGTCTTGTGGAATAGATCCATCTAAGAGAATTGAATTTATCTGTATATTTTCCAAATTACCGTTAGCGTCAAATTTAATGCTCAATTTTCCGAGATATTTATCATAGGCTACTGACTGCAAAACAGGAACTTCTTTACCGGATTGCTGTTGTTGGGCAGCGACATTGCTAATAACTGGTAATTCATCGATCATAGATCTTCCATTCCAAAAGTATTGGTTCTTGTAACCGTTTATGACCAAATCGACACCTTCGATTTCTTTGGCAATTTCTTGGTCCATGTTCGTATTAGAATGACCCAAAGCAATTACAATTTTGGCATCTTGAGCTTTAAGATTGTTAACTTCATCTCTTACAGCTATGAGCTCATTTATATATTCAACGTTTTTGTTTTCAATAATGTTATTATTAGGTGTCAGATAACCAACTATGCCAACTTTAACTCCGTTTATATCAAAGATTGAAGATTTCTGTAATTTCTTGTTTTCGTTGTTTAGAAAGACGTTGCTTGTTAAAATGTTGGTTTGGATTTCATTGAGGAAGGGGGAAAGTTGGTCCGATCCTTGTTCAATATCATTGATGCCCAGTGACTGAAAAAGGAAATGTTTGTTAGTATGTTAGTAGCATGCAAGCACAGTACCTATCGAAATTATTTTAGTAACGTATTAGTTTATTACTGTTAATAATATTAGAGATGAGGTAGTAAACTATTAAAGAGTAACCAAGAAGAGAACAAATAATGGAAATCGCGGCTTGAAGTGATCAGAAGTAAAAATATATTAAATTAGTTAAAAACTAGGAAAAATCTATTTTTTTTTTGCAATAATTAATTTAAATAACTATGTAAAAGCGTTAATGTAAGTATTATTAAAGATTTCTTCAGAGGATTTCGATTCGAATAAATATTATATTATTAATAATATCCACCACCATAAACGCAAGCATCTATTATTACACCACAAATAAGATGTGAAGATAGTTGAGGATACGTACGGATACAATAGTAAATAGTAGATCGTTAGATGTCGACAAGAGTAGGTAAATAAAATGATAATCGTCACTACTTTGAAAAATCTCGTATCTAAAATCAATATGTCAACAAAATTGAACCTTGAAATAATGTTCATAACGTTCACTCAGAAAATTATCTATTATGAGGTACGAGTTTTTATTAAAGTAGTGACTAGTTAGGTAATGTTAGTATCTCAGGATGAGTAATCAGAAAGCAACGTGTGTTAAGTCTTAGAGCAAACAAATTTAATTTTAGGTTAAACTTACACTTATACCGGAACTTATACTCGTACCGGTTATACTTAGGTATAGCGGAAATCCCAAACATCCTGTGATAAAAATATTGACTTACGCAAAACCTCTTTTACTGAGAAGTTATACCTAAATGCAGTTCAGTTCAGTAGATAAGTACTAAACTACGAATAGACAATATTTATCCTGTTTTTTTTTCTTTTCTAGTGAATACACAATTCTGAAAAAATACTTCGTACAAACACTAAAAACATTTTTGTGTTAATGATATTTTTTTTTTAAATTTAATCGCAGAAAAACAGCAACACAGAAACGCAATTGAAGCAAAAAAAAACTACAATGTCTAACCGAAACAACTGTGGAAATTACTTAAGTTTAGAATCGTTTTACAAACATTCTAAATTCCAACATTAGCGGTTTGTTGGCGAAATCAGGACAATATTTGTCAACAAAATCGACTTATTCCCTCCTATAAATACGGATTGTTACATTGATGGTGTTTTAAAAACAGCAGCTCGTCCGGTGGATTTAGTGCAACCAAATTACGGGGACAAAATATTCCGCGAACGATGCTCGAAGTTAAATTAAATGCAGACCTATGTACAGGTGCTGTGTACATTATGTAGCTTTGAGGCTAGAGATGGGCATAGGCTAAGGTAATTAAATAACGCTGATATATATATATTTTTTTAGTGTAGACGTACCAAACAATGATAAAAGTGTAATTACAGACAAACTAGCTGTTGTCTAGGAGCCATTCACCGCTATCGCTATCTCGCGGGAACTTTCTAATTCCAAGATAAAAATTATTTTATGTCCTTTCCTTTTTAAATTTCATGTAAATCAGCTCACCGGTTTAAACAGGCAGCCAGTCAGACAGACAGAGTTACTTTCGCATTTATAATATTAGATAAATAAGTAACGATATGACACAATTAAAGTTACATTCTGTGCCTAAAAAGAGGTTCCTGGGTGCTTTCATGCTGCACAATGGGTACGTATCTGAATATCGAAAATTGAAATATCGACGGTCAAAATATCTCTAAACTTACCTAACCTAACCTAACCCAACCTACCTTCGATATTTTGACCATCGACTTTTTAACTTTAGATACATATTAATTTTTGATATTCAGATACGTCCCCCATACGTTTGATATCTTTTGATATAGATATTTCATTCGCATTTAAAACGCCTTGCCCGAGTAAGATGGTAAATTAAACAGTTTCGCAAATTGCATTAGTGATGGTAGGTACATACATAAATACATAAGTATTCCTTGTATTCCTCTTTATACTAGAGGCGAGCATGAAAATGAAGATTCAAAATAGACCTAGTGTATTACTTTTCCAACGCCCATCTCTAGCTGTGACGCAACAAGTTGGCTATGTATTGATTTTTCCTATAATTCCACCAACGCAGGGATCTGCCAAACCTTATTATGCTCGCGTTGGGAACAAAACATTGGAAAGCAACGCTACGGAATGTAAAAAAAACTTTTTTCAAACATGCTCGGAAATGTATGCGTTACTAATGTCATGAAATGGAGACATGAAGTTTTTTATTTATGGCTCCCTACATAACTTCTTGGCCTAGGCCATGAAGTATGTATGAGAAAAATGAAAATCCGTTATTGTCCGCTGCTCTAACTTTTCATGTTCTAAATTGCTCTAACTTTTTAAATTTGCTCACTAAAATTAAACCGACAAAGGAAAAATTACAAACAGCCAACTACCACTACTCTGTAAGCATTTGCGATGCGATGCGATGCGATGCGATGCATGGATGGATAGACGGATGGATGGATGGACGGATGGTCGGATGGTCGGATGGACGGATGGACGGCTGGACGGATGGACGGATGGACGGATGGACGGATGGACGGATGGACGGATGGACGGATGGACGGATGGACGGATGGACGGATGGACGGATGGACGGATGGACGGATGGACGGATGGACGGATGGACGGATGGACGGATGGACGGATGGACGGATGGACGGATGGACGGATGGACGGATGGACGGATGGACGGATGGACGGATGGACGGACGGACGGACGGATGGATGGATGGATGAAATATCTCTTCACATTGTTCGAGAAAAGCACTATACAGACCTCGACCAGAACAGGGATTGCTGGACTCGTTTTATCCCGAACTCGTCCATCAATCCCTTACCACAATACAATACTGTTACTTGTATTGTGCCCTTACGTCATGGCCTCTGCCTGCAGTAATGTACTATTGGGTTGTGTACCCAATAACTCGATCTAATAATTTATAAAAACTTAGAATTAAAACTTTGTAATTTTGACTTATCGGGATTTACCATGCAATCTTGAATCAGCAGTATTTTAACAAAATCCAAGTGATTTCAATTAAGTAATTTGGCAAAATTAGTAAATAAGTTGATATTATATTGTCATTCATGTAGTTTTTTTATTGGTTGATATGACGTTTACTGCGAGGCACTTTCCCAGTGTCATTTCAATAGATGGCTTTGTTAGTTTCCGATTTTTTATCTCATCTTGCTTCTTTACCGAATCGACTGTTCCTTTATTCGGTTAAAAAAAAAACTGAGGTTGCAGAGGTATCAGCAGCAATAGAGACCGCTGTCGATTCAAGGAACTATTCCTACTTGATCAAGTTTACTGAATACTGCATAATTGATTGGATCAGGCATTACTTTGCAGAAGGCCATATCGATGAACAACTGTAAGGTGACCCGAGGCTATTGTAGCTCGGGGGATATTGTATCTGAGCCGTCTGATGGCGTCCTTACGACGCCATTTTCTTCTCGGCCATTTAACGTTGTTTTCACCAAAAGACTCTTCACACAACACATGAACATGGCGACGTAAGGACGTCATCAGGCGGCTCAGATACAATATCCCCCCAGCTACAATAGCCCCGGGTCACCTTACCTATTATATACGCCCTGTTTAGTAAATATTGAAAAAAATCAATTATATACTCGTAATACTTCTATTAGTTTATCCTAAAATTAAAGCGTACGGTTAAGTTAAAGTAACTATTCTTAAACATACTTAAAGTGGGCAATATTTTTTAAAAACTTGCGCATTTTAATATAGGTATAATTATTCATAAACATCACGAACACAAATCACGATAAACAGACACTTTATCACGGCACAATGTCACAAGCAATTGAGCGATAAAATGGCCCTCTTCCTTTTGTTGCAGCTAAATACTTGATTACGGCACACACAAAGGTAACATACAATATTTTACATCACTTATCTTGACTGAAAGTGACCTTACTCGAAATTTGCAGCTATTAGATTGAGAAACGAAAGTTATCATTATAAATTCAAATAAAATCTAAAACTTCGTGATCGAGTAAGTTCTCTTTAATAAAACAAGTGTCAAAATTAAACTTAGGTAAATTGTTTTGACTTGTTTTAAGCGAAAATGAAAAGGTTGACTTTGCCGGAAAAAAAAAAGTTTTATTCAGAATAAAGGGTTGTTCTCTATGCGCTTGACAAACGTTAACTATTCCTTGTACATAGTAGAAAGGAGCTTGCACTAATTATGTACTTTCACCAGCATCAATATCTGAGACAACAAAACGTGCATAAATATCTGGTACGACTATATGTCTGATGTGGTAGATATTAATGCAGGTGACTGTACAAATATAGAACAAATACTTTATAAAGGTAGTTGCTTAATTTGTCCAGTTAGGGCTTATTGTTCATTGGTACGTGCTTTGTTGGCAATTCACTAGTGACTCGTAAACATCATTTACGAGATACTTAATATAATTTTCAAAAAATAACTTTACCCTTGAGCTCACTCTTACATTGTTTAATAAATTCCTATGTGTTAGCCAACCATTAACTATATAGCGCGTAGAGTTCACCTTACATTTGCATCTACAACGTGTGACTTTCATAAGAACATATATTTTAAGGGCTGAAAGCATATATAAGCCCTAATGAACGTAAATTAGTATTTCTAGTAAAAAAAACAATTCGGCACGCAATGTATCGGTAATAAAGCTAACATTACTGACACTAGTACTTGCTGCCTCTCTGAAATGTCAAATAAATGTTTGCATTACATCGCGACGCGAGAAAATTAAAAAAATTAATAACTCTCCATTAGTAAAAAGGTAATTGTTATATTTTTTCGATAAAACGGTTCTCAATAGTTAAAACTATCTTTAATTAAAATTCATGTTCTTATGGATGTCACACGTTGTATATTAGTCATCGAGTTACAAAAGTTTCTGTCCTTTTAAACAAACGTCATGTTTTTTACTGGCCAGAGACTTAAGAACCTTTTAATAGTGTTTAACGATAATTAGTTGTTAAGGATATGTAACTTACCACGGCGTCTGGCCTAAGAGCGTTGATGAATTCGGCTGCGATCTTCCATTTGTATATGGTGAACCACGCTGTCCCTGTGTATGTATCGCCTGCGTTGAGGTAGAGAACGGGTGGTCCTTCGCCGCTTGCTGCCTTCCTTCTCGCCTCCTTAACTCTGGAAAGAGATAAAGTAATCATCAGCATCATCTACAGTCTAAAGGTACTAGTGTGTAACCGAATTTTTAATTTCGGCAAGTTTCGGCTTTAAATTGGAGTTTTGGTAAGTATCGGAAAAATTGCCTAAACAAAAATCGAAAAATGAAACTGGCGAGCTCGGTTTTCAAGACACAATCCTCTGCTTGGGAGGACCTGGGTGAAGCCATTGGGATACCATTGCTTAATTAAGGTTAGGGGAGACCGGGGACAAAAGTAACATTTGGCATTTGTGCTCCAATTACTCGCTATCTATTATGTATTTGCTCAAATGAATATGCGTCCATTTTTATTAAATAAAGTTCAATTTTTTATAGTTACAAGGCTTTGAAAAATTATTGACGATTGTTACTTTTGTCCTCTAGGGGTAGGGCGAAAATAACATGGTTAGAATCGAAAGTATAACCCATGAAACACCACTTTACTGAAGTGATCTGCATAACCTATGGTCACTTCTTTCCGTTTCATGTAAGTAAGGTACTTTATATTATGGAATTTACGATGTCTAATTTTTTCTGCAAAAAATGCTTCCCAGCTCTTCATAATCCTAAGCGCCATATAAACATTTAGAGGGAGAATTGAGTGTAAGTTAATGATTTTTGGTGTACTTTATGAGCTCAATGCAATTTATCAAGTTTTTATGATCCAGCCCGGGCGTTATGTTACTTTTGTACCCATCCCAGTTTTTCTCATTTCATACGTCCTTAGCATAAAAGTAAATGTTTTGCATAAAAATAACTTAAAAGGCTCTATAAGCAATGTAATAAAGAATTACAATTAGTAGTAGTCTTGTTGATACTATCGCCCTTATGATAAATAAGCGCCAAATAGATCAATCTGTTTATACTTGAGGTTGAGATATAGGGTTGATACCTGATCACAAGCAGAGAAATGATATTTGCCAGCTCTGGACGGCTGCATGTGGTATTTTGATCACTGCATAACTCTACAAAGTCGTTGTTACTTTCAACCCGCTGTTACTTTTAAAATATCATAAATCATAAATATCATGGGACACTTGACACCAATTGACCTAGTCCCAAACTAAGCAAAGCTTGTTCTATGGACACTAGGCAACGGATAAACATACTTATATAGATAAATACATACTTAAATAGATATTAAACATCCAAGACCCGAGAACATACATTCGTATTATTCATACAAATATCTGCGCCGGCCGGGATTCGAACCCGGGACCTCAAGCTTCGTAGTCAGGTTCTCTAACCACTTAGCCATCCGGTCGTTTTGTCCCCGAACTCCCCTACTTGTAGGTCTTGCATGATTGAAGTTGGACCACTTCAGGGGGGCTACTACGACATTCGATCGAGAATCGAAGTTCGTATCGTACAATGCATCACTCGTATTAAATAATCTTTATAAGCGTCAGTTGGACGGCAAGATACGAAATTTGAATTTTGCACTTCGTGATATAGGGCCAGGCCCATGTTTATTTGGAAAAAGGCCATTAAAATGTAATCATTCGTGTATGCGAAAGACACAATGTACTGGATAAAGTCTGGTGGACTTACTAGAGCCTATGAATAAGTAGTCATCAGGGCACAAGCTTTGAAATCGATTGGAATGAATGAAACAAGCAAAAGGAATTCGCAGGAGGTGTACTGAGTATAGTTTTAGATAGTAGGTACAGTCGAGCTCATAAACTTGTGAGTAAAAGTTTGATCAAAAATATATGAACACGACTATTGTTAACGGTGTAGAAGCGGGTTCAGATATTTTTGATCAAATTTTTGCTCAGAAGTTTACGAACTCGACTGTACCTAGAAGCTTTTAGAGGTTGTCTTATTTTGTTTTTCGTCGCGGTGATGATCAGAACAAAACCAATTGAATCGTTACTCGTCTTAGAACGTTCTGATAGTAAAGCTACCATTAACCATTTTCATTATTATCAGAGATCGTGATGTCGTTAAGCTTCAATATGAAAAAGAGTTCTACAAGTCGTGTGCGTTTGTGTAAATCGGTATTGAGTGATATTATTCAAGTAGTCAGGCCATTATGTATTTCCACTGTCTCTTGGACCTAGCTTTGACACGAACTTCATTTCTGTGCTCAGTGGCTTGCCTAGTCTACCCGAAAAGGAAAAAGCATATTAAAAAGCAAGATTTACCCCCTGTTTCACCATCCATTGATTAGATTTAGGTATTTGACGTATATCAATGTGATGCCATCTCTGTTTGTTTTGTTCGAATAGATGGAGACGGCATCACATTTATCCGTCAAATAAAATTAATCAATGGGTGGTGAAACAGCCCCTGTCTATCGATCGATAAAAGTTAAATATAGCACATTGAAATTTTGTTCTAAATATAGGCTTCAACTAGATACTGCATGTGACACTGTAGGCACGATAGCAGACAGTTAAAAATGCGGAACATTTTAAAATAGCAATAAATTGCGAAAAGGCAGATTAGAGTACAATTAAAATACGAGCGTAGATTCGTTTTAATCCCTCGGATGCGGATTAGTTGAATCGTACGGTATTTGTGATGCTAGAGGATTAGTACCTACTCACTTCCTGTTATACTGTTCATTTTAGTCATTTGTGTGTTTTATTTAACGCATAGTATTTACCTGGCCTTATCATATCAACGTTAAAAGTGCACAGGTCACTCACGTATTAATAGTCGAGGAATGTCCGACATGTTTCGACCCGATTCATTGTTCGTTTTCAGGGTGAGCACGAAATGAAAGTAATTTAAAAGTTAATGTAAATTGATTTTAATTGTTTATCCTGCTAATATTACACTTTCACGCTAAAATCTAGACAGATTTAGATGATATTTCCTATAAAGAAATCTGAATTTTGGGAATAACGATGGGATACTTTCTACTCCGATATTAACACGTGATACGTGATGTACATACATATTATTATGTAAAATCGGCCGCTAAGTTAAAGACATGAATTATTACGGGAGTTCTTCAAGAACACGATGTAATTGGAAATAAATAAGTGTGATTGGTTTTTTGGAGTCTTTTTGTATTTTTTATTTCAACTCCAAATTTGTTACTTTTACGGGTATCCCGTTTCGAAATAAATAAGTGCTCATGGAAATTAATAAAATTCTGATATTTCATGGCAAGCGCATAATAATCCACTTAAGATAAATAAACATTTCATTTCATTTTTCGCGAGCGGACCCGTGGTTAAAGGTAGGTATAGGTACATAAATATTTTTGAAATTGCATTATCAGGTTGGTGAACGAGCGCATGAATACATAGGTATACCTATAAAATTTTATTATTCTATGAAATTACACCGTAAAGATGACTTCATACAACCTAAGCTGCAAGTACCTTTGCTTCAACATATTTGTTTGATTTGATCAAATTAAGAAACATTTTAAAATGATAATCTTTCAGTTTAATAGTTATTTGTGACACAAGGGAGCAAAATGGTGTATTTACGGCGAGGGCGTACATTGAATCCAGAATGTAGCGAAGGATTCTACAATAGCCCTCGCGACGCTCAGGATGTAATGAGGGATTCAAGTGTTAACGCCCAAGATAAAAATTATTTTGCTCCCGAGTGGCTCTTTTCACACCGAGTATTAAAAAACTTGAAAAAAATATCTAAATATTATTAAAGAACAACCAGCATAGAAAAAGGCGTGGCTTTGCAATTATCAACTTAAAAAAATTACATTGCAATAAAACACTTAGAAAAGCCTTGAACAGAAAAGTTGCATTTTGCTCCCTCTCGTCAGGGAGTGAAAAAAACATTATTAATAGCAGCAATGTGAAATTTGAAATTTTGCATAGAAGTATTGCGAAATGGATGGTAAAATAAATATTACTTGATTTTTTCGTCATGGCTACGGAACCCTATCTTGGTTGTGTCCGACACGCTCTTGGCTGGTTTTTTTCTATGAAATACTATGAATGGGCTGTAGAATTTGATGACATTTTCGATTATTTTTTAGACGTCCTGTACTTCTACTAAATAGATAACCTGGAAACAGTACCTGCCTAGCAGAATCTGTTAAGCGCTCGGTATTAGGGTTCTAGGGTTCTGTTAAAATAAAATTTATGGTCTTAATGATACATTATATATCGATTTTGTCCTTTAAATCGTATTTCGTCGGACTAAATGAGTTTTAAAGGGCCATAAGCTACGTTGTGCCTTTTATCGTCGCAAAGTTTGAGGCCACAACTACCATTACGACCAAATTGTAGTTGTTAAAATATTTGCGTTTCAACATTTTTTTAATTTTAGTATTTTTCTTGTAATACAGAAAGAAGTGGCAAATAAGAAAGTATATTTTATTTTTATTTTCTAATTTTTTTAAACCATAAAGCGTAGGTATGTATGTACCCAAGTAATTCTCTAAAATAAAACAAGTCCCATATAAGGAAACAAGTGAAACATAAAAAAAATCATAAACTAAAAAAATCTTATATATTCTTTCTCTATTAACTAATTCAAAAACGTGATTTTTTGCCGTTTTTTGCTAATGTCTAATGAATGTTGTATAAGTAGATGGAACTCTGCGTGCGCGAGTCCGACTCGCGCTTGGCCAGTTTTTTATTTTACTTACACATGGGCAACTCTAGGGAACCCTCCATAGCACTTCCCCGCAGCTCTGTCAGCCGTAGTGCAAGCGCCGCTCAGCTGCGAGGTCTGTTCGAAGCGCGCGTGCATGTCATTGTTGTGGAGGATCAAAAGCTCGAAGTTAGGGGGGATGGCTCCATTCTCCGGCGACTCCGGCGACTTTATGACTGTACTGGAGGAGAGCACTGCTGCCCCCAGCACGATGGTTACCGTTAGAATGTTCTGGAATTGAGAAAATTAAGTCATCTGTAAAAGGGTGATTGTAGGTAATGGTTTTAGTCCTGAAATATCTATGAGAAATAATTTATTGAATCAGGCGTTACTTTGCGGAGGTCTATATCAATGAACTAAAAGAATTTCTTTGCTCACCCGCGACCTTATGATAACTAAGTTTATGCAAGATAATCGTATGCATGTTCATGCAGTTCCTCCACCTTCATACTGTAAGAACACACACAAATCATACAAACCCATCTATCACCACCACCACAATACACTGACGCGTTTCGAACTCAGCCAGAGCTCATCTTCAGAGCGACACAACCGTACACCATGCTACCAGATTTTAGACTCCAGATTGGATTAGATCCAGGTTGGATTAGAGTCTAGCATCTGGTAGCACCCAGAAACTGAGAAAATCGTGAAATAGGCATGTTTTATTCGACGCAAAATCTCGCATGTAGTGTGTCTACTACCTACACAACTGCTGACGACACGTAAAAAATTTAAGCGACCCGGTGGGAGTCCAGTTATTATTGCTTTATGCCAATAGACTCACATAGCTAGGCTAGGTTAGGGTCAAATGTTGAAGAAGTTGTACAGCTTTTTTGTAGGTCTATATCAATATAGCAAGATTTTTCTGTTATTTTTTTTAAATATCATGGGACACTTGACACCAATTGACCTAGTCCCAAACTAAGCAAAGCTTGTGCTATGGACACTAGGCAACGGATAAACATACTTATATAGATAAATATACATATTAAACATCCAATACCCGAGAACAAACATTCGTATTATGCATACAAATATCTGCCCCGGCCGGGATTTGAACCCGGGAGCTTGAGGTCTGCGTAGTCAGGTTCTCTAACCCTTGACCATCCGGTCGTCAAAATGTTTAACTATTATTTGCATTTAACGATGGATAGTACGTAAGCTATTTCGTATTCATTTTCTTAGTGTCTCGCTGGCCTCCAGTTGGTCTCGGCGTGACTGCATCTCAATTGGTGTCCTCTGTAATTCTGCATACACTCATTGTATGAATGAAGGTGTATAACGACTGAATTTTTGTGTGGTAGGCGGCAATATCCTGTTCGTGCTATAATTTAATCCTATATGTCCCAATGGTACTAATGCAAAAGTTTGTGTGTGCTTGCATGCGTGTTTCTGTTACTCTTCGCAATAAAACAGTTGAACGGATTAAAATAATACTAGTACAGTCAAGGGCATAAATAAATGTACGTTAAAAATTTCTAAACCTTCACTTTTATACCACTAACCATAAGATCGATGTATGTATATATAAAACGCTATGGCTGTATAGATATTCTCGAGTATTTATACACTAATTTTTATTACGTAATTCCCATGATGTCAGGATAAAAACTCGAAAATTTAAAACGTCAATAAAGACCACGATAATAATATCCGGGCTATGTCCTGGTTTCCCGCGAAATTTTAGCGGACTATAGGAAATTCTATTCAAACGCCAGTTAATATTTAACGAGATCGAAGCTGCGGGTAAAAGCTATGGCAGGGTAATAATATTGGCGTGTGTGTGTCTCTTTTTTACTGCGCAGGCTCATAATGGGGATATGGGGGTGTTTTCTCACTAATGAGTATTCCATTTTGTAGTATTTAACCCTTAAATAGATAGAGGCAATTTGACGACCACATACATTGACTTGGAAATTCAACTCTATTGTTTTAATTATAAGTTACAATATCCATTGTATACATTGAAAATACTACTAGCTTCAAAAATATCCTTGGTCAAGTATGTATTCGATAGCTGCTTTTAATTCTGTGGTATTATGCTCCAAAAAATGGGGCCTTATTAAAGGTTAATACTGGGAATTCACCATTATCAAACTCAAACTCACAACATTTATTGACATAAAAAAAACACACTACATCACAACAAAAACACAGTAAAAACATAAATAGAAGAAGAGAGAAAAATTAGAGAAGTTGTGTTGTAGTGTGATGCCAAAAGGACTATGGGCAGCTGATACCTTCCACTTTTCATTTGATATATAAAACGAACTATTTATCACATAGGGCTTTGGTTGCCAAAAGGTAACTACGGCTCAAAAGATATGTCAAAATTTAGTGTATATTAGTGCATGTGATATAAAGTTCCATTTACCTACTCAAGAAGTAAACTTTTTTTTTGTTTTTGTTTTAATCTGCAATCAGTCGCCAGACTATAATCAGGAGGTGTATGAAGAATGGCGGTATGTAGGTAAATTTAGAGACCAGTGGCTCTTGCATTACTTAAATAATGGTTACGTTTTAATCTTTTTTTTAACCACATTGGCATTTTGGAGCAATCCTGAAGCTAGAGGATTGGAGTGATGGGTGAGGCGAGCGATGTGTTGTTCTTTATAGCGTTCAATCTCTGTTGACACGGTTGCCATATTCACATATTCGTGTATTTCATCGTTCTTTGCGAACCACGGAGCTTAGCAGAATTAGCAGACTTATTAAAACTTAGCAGAATTATTAATATAATTTCAGACATAAATATACGTCCAGTTGCGGTTTGGCATTTCTGTATTATACTTATGGGACAGCCATAACCAACGTTTTTTTTTGTATGGGCCTCAAATGGGTGAAGACCAAAAAGTTGCACAGCGTTGAAGCTGCGTTAGCACGTAGTTTTTTTTCCACTATGACATTGTGACACGAAAATTAATCATACATTTGTATGGATAATTTACGTGTCACAATGGAAAAAGTTAATGGAAATTAAAACTAAGTGATAACGCAGCTAGCTTTTTGGTCTTCACCCAAATGGCAAAGGTGCAGCGGGCCGCAGCATTGATTGTCAATATCATTAAAAGTCAAAATGGTTGAGAAATAGATATTATAATTTTTATGCACGGCACGATATGCCACTAATAGAAGCTGTGCAGGAAAGGTTGAGTATCTACAATTCATCGATCAATTTTGTCAATTTGCTATTTTCCGGTAGTCATTTACGATTCCCGTCAGCGATCGAGCTTGCGTTGATCCCTAGCCAATTTGGCCAGGGCCGGGGCAATTGACTCCAGATGCCTCATTCTGCTCAAAACGACACGCTCTTGTTCTTGTTACCAAATAAGCAATTTGCTGCACGAGCATGGGATAAGGGAAATTGAAGTGTGAAATGTAAATAAAAATGGATTTTCTTACACTAAGGACGAAGAAATTGGCGTACATTTTTTGACGTGCTCTAAGATATTTTACATATGGTTCCTGTCTTACCAATATAAAAGATAATACAATGATTTTTTCATCACCTTAAGCTCTGACAGTAGGTTGCATTTAACTTGAAATCCGTGTTGTAAATTCGATTTACATCTTTAGGGATGTAAGTAAATTTAAAAATCAAATGGTGCTACAAACGTACAAATGTATTCACGAACTGGTAAACAAGGAGATTGTATTGCGTAATACTTACCTCCAAACCATCATGCTGGCATGATGCTGCTGGCCAGTGCTGGCTGAATGTGCCAAAGCCAAAGAGCGTGAGGCCATTAAAAAAAACAAAAACTGTTTGGCGCGATAAATTTTCTTCCGCTCTGTTACAAATTGCGTATACATTTATAATATATAGTGTTAAACTCGAGTGTAAATGATCAATTACACCTGCGAACTATAAGAACCCTCGCTCGCTTTGCTTGCTCGTGCGCCTAAATATCTGGGGTGTAATTGATCACTTACAACCCTTGTTTATCAATCTACTATTTTATAAAATACCACATTAAAAATAACCCTCCTTCGGGCAGTCGTATAAAAAACAAAAAAATAGTACATTGACAAAATTGCCAAGGTAATGGATGGCCTTGTCGCTACAGCGATCTCTTCTAGACAACTTATGGATACCTACGCTATCTATATATATCTAAGAATTTCAGCTTGATCTTCCACGCGTTCCTGAGACAAAGAACGTACAAACGCACGGGAAAGTGGACCTTTAAGGGTTCTGTTTTTGTCGACTGATGTACGGCACCCTAAAAAACGACTTGTATACATTTACCTACTGTATAATTTAAACGGTTTCAATCACTTTGTCTGTATGAAGTATGAAGCCATTTAGTTATTATTACAACTTAACTGGTAAGATTGCCGGTTTATTATGAAATTATGCAACACAAGATGGCGTTTGGCGGCAAAAAAGTCCGCCACGTTCATTGTACTCCCTAATTGGTCTCCAGAGTGCTACCTGCGCTTCTGAGAAACGATAATGTCGGCAACGGGATAAAAAGTGCCTTTCGGGAATAACGGCTGCGGTCAAATAAAACCTATTGTGAATAAAACTTCTTAAGTACGTAAGCGACGGAACGTTATTTAAATGATTATAGTTTACGACCAGAACGAGTTTAGAAGTTCGAAAGCTGAACGAGATAAGAGAGTGTTGAGATTATTTTGAGCACCTTAAAGGTCTCTACCTATTACATCGTATCATACCATGATCGTAATAGAAACGTGTCCGGCAAAAATATACGCTAGCACGTTTCCTAACCAACCGTCGCCGTCGCGTGTCATGTTTGCGCTTGACATTCCGTTCCTAACACGTTTCTTATTACGGTCATGACATGATACGGTGTGTAGAGACCTTAACCGCTTATCTACTTCTGTTGCAGACTGTACAAGATGTCTCAACCATCGCCAAATTAAAGTGAGCTGGTAGAGAAACTAATAAGGCATGCCATCAGACCGAATTTGATATTGCTTATATTTGAGGCATGATTTTTGGCTCGAGTATTTCTTAATGCCCTTTAGATGTGGTGCTGGAGGCGCTTGCTGAGAGTAAAATGGACTGCTTGCAGCACTAACGTTTCCATCTTGAAAGAGCTTGGCATCAAGCAAAGACTTTCGTCAATTGTGCAAGTGCGAATACTCAAAATGTTTGGATATATCCTTCGCAACGAAAGCTCTGGAGCGATTGGTGGTTCAGGGAAGATTAGAGGGGCAACGTTCTCGCGGCCGATCTCCCACAAGATGGACAGACTCCATTAAATCTTCCACAAAGTGTTCCTTTACTGAGTGTGCGCGCAGTGCCACAAATAGAGAGAGATGGAGAAGTCTCGCAAAAGCCGCAACCAATCTAAAAGACAATCCATAACCACCACCACTCCGTCAGAAGTGTACGACTGAGAAGAAGAGAGATTTCTTAAGCAACTTGAATAAAGACCACGATGTGATTTGTAACTATTCTTACGGGAATTTTAGGTAAATCCTGGATTCTTAGGTTACCATTGAGCGAACCCGCGGGTAAAGGCTAGGTAATAGTCATGATCGAGTTCCGGATGTGATATTAATTCTGAGCGAAAATCGCGAAAGTTTTTATCAATTTTGATATACTTATGATGAAATTATAGTTTTTTCGCGAGATTAATTTTTGTTAGTTAAATATAACCAAACCAACCTAGAAATGTTGAAAAGCCCCCGATATTGTCATTTTAAAGTTGAATATGTCAATCACGGCTGAATTGATTTAAATGAAACATAAGAACCACCGCAAAAAAAACTCGCTTTCACAAGAAAAAACCACATCGTAATCGGTCCATCCGTTTGAGTGTTACTGTTACAGACAGACATATACATATAACACCCCTTTTTGATTCGGGGGTTAAAAAATGGGAATCACACAGACTTGACGGCTATTTCGCGCGGATCGGTAAGCCATAATATTTATTTCAAATACAAGAAGCTGATAATTTAATTATCATAATTCGTTGCGGATAATGCTAATCTGCATCTTTATCAGGTTAATAGTCGTAAATGTTATCACAAGGTTTTAGATTACTTTGCAGGCCAGGCTTCGAAACAGAAATGAGGTAAGTAAGTCAAATGAACACGCCCTTATACAAAGACGATTCATTTGTCATTTGTATGTATGAATTTGGTAAATTACATAAGTAGTTCAGTTAAGTATACTACATTATATTTAAAGCGTGCTATTGTGTAATTTTTGTAATTTTATTCTGATTTATAATAAACAGTTTAAAAAAATTTTTTTATTGATATATTTCCGGCCTTAGAAATAGAGTCGTATCAGATGTTTATGCACGTTTGTTGTGTCAGATATTGGTGCTGGTGACTGTATCTAACTGTCTCTCTGTATGATACCTCTTCACGCTTAAACCGCTGAACCGATTTAGATAAAATTTGATAAGGAGATAGTTTGAGACTCTGAAAAGGATATAAGAAAGTTTTTATCCCGGAAAATAGCATTTACCGCGGGATAGCGATTAACGAATTCTTCGCAGAAGGAGATTCTGAATAATTTTATTAGATACCTACCTGTATTTTTTAGGGGTTTTGTCAACATATTGGAAGCTCAATAAAGGGTTTCAGTGTCTACATACGACTAGTACAGCAAAACAAATGTAATTAACCGTTGTCAATACACTAAAAACTGTACCTAATTAAAATAACTCTACTGGCTAATTGAGAGGCATTGTATTAATGACTGGCTTGTTGTTTTTCATTTTATTTTTTTATTTTTGCGCCTTTCTGTCTATTACTTACCTAATTCCTTTAGCAACTTCTTATAATAGGGTAGGTATTGACAGTCTTTTATAATCCACAATTGTTAATGGACGACAATAGAGTTAAAATTAATGTATTTGGAAATGGATGATGCATAGCTCTCTTTAAGAATTTCAATTAAAAATATTTGGAAAAAATGCCGTCTACCGCTGTACTACCAAAGTATTGTATGTGAGTACTAGAGGTTACCCGCGGGTTCGCACGCGTAAACTATTCGGTCTGGTTGTTACAATTGAAATTCAGGGATTTCACAAAATTCCCCTGAGAATTCCCAAAATTTATTATCATGGTCTTCATTGAGGTTGTCTTAAGAACAGCTGTCTAAAATTTCAAAACTCTAAACACAGCGGTTAACATTTTTCAAGATTTTATCCCTATCCCGTGGGAATATCGGGATAAAAAGTAGTCTATGTTTTAATCCAGATTATAAACTAACTTTTTGCCAAATTTCATCCTCATCCGTCCAGCCGTTTCAGCATGAAGAAGTAGCAAACATACTTTCTCACTCATTAACTTTCGAATTTATAATATTAGTAGGATAACTTCAATTTTGTTCTGAATTCATTTTCAAGACTTAGCATTTATTGTGCAAGGTAATTTAGATATCACAGCGCACGAAACTGAGCGCGTTATTCTTAATTATTTAATCTCAAGTCTACCTATATAGCTGGATTCATTATATTTAACGATGATAGACAGTATCGCATATTAGGCAGGCGATAGCCTGTTTCGTTACTTTGCTGATTTTTATCTGCAATTTTAGTTTTGTCACCACGTACGCGATGGTATTAAAATAATAAAGTGGTTTACAATCTTCCGCTTGTGGACTGTGAATAATGATTTGAGATTTGCTGATAGCAGGCTCCATAAAATGACACCATGCCCAAAACGATAGAATCAGAAATAGCGCTGACTCTATGGTACCTTCCGGTAGGTAACTACATATATAGGTGTACTTCAGTTTTACAGTGTGAATAAAATCTTGGCTGAATAGTACTTTTAACGGACTACCCGAAGGAGGTTTATTATAAAACTAGCTTTTGCCCGCGGCTCCGCCCCCGTTTTATTCGGTTATCGCGCGCTGTTCTCTCGGAAACTGTGCATTTTGCCGGATAAAAAGTAGCCTATGTCACTCTCGGGCCCATAAACTATCTCTATGCCAAAAATCACGTCGATCCGTCGCTCCGTTACGGCGTGAAAGACGGACAAACACACAAACATACAGAAACAATTTCGCATTTATAATATTAGTAAGTAAGTATGTATGGATAATTAAGTATAGTTAGTGCCACCAGAGTTGAGGTCACGCACACAAGAACATGTCATGTAATGACAGCGGCATTTTGACACTCATTCATTTCATACATTCTCCTTTTATGCAATCAGTTATTCATGTAGCTGCGTGTGTAAGTAATCATTCACTTCAACTCTGTGGCACTACCTATAACAACAAATAATATATATGTTCATGTATCATCAGCCAAATAAGTGGTCTATCAATTTTTAAACAAGTTCCTATCAAATGAAAGTGCCGCTAAAGTCGAACTTTCAAGTTGACAGACAAGTCTATTGGCATTATTTTTTATGACATGCAAACGATTATCAACTTCAGGGTGGTAGACCACATATTTGGCTGATGGTACCTATAAGTAATTAAAAAAAAGTTTCTCAATTGTAATCCGAAAAAAAATCTAGTTAAATTACAGGTAAATCTATCTGCTTTAATTCCATTCGATTTTATTTTAGTTTTTTGTTTTCAATGCGTAGCAAGAGAACATAATAAATAATAGTACCTACAAGAGGCTTGAGGAAATATCTTTTAAATTAAAATAAGACTATTGCTTACCTTGTAATTTTCTCTCTGTGTATCTGTTCTCTGTATCACTTACCTACGATTTTTCTGGTGTACAATTAAGAGTCCTTGTATTGTATTGTATAAAAGCACAAAACCAGGAATTATATATTGTATTGTTTTTACGTATCATTATAATGCCATCCTTTTGTGCTGTTGAACACCTTCGATGAATTTAAATACCAGTGCCAACCATCCATTCAACCATTTAGGTGCGTTTGACGTGTTTAATTAATTTCATAATTATTCGTTAATTGAATTCTGATTTACCGCTCTTTTAACATACAGGCATGCAATTTGATGAAATAATACGCCGTAATTTAAAGGGAAATGTAATATTGATTTGTAAATTTGAACTAGGTAATCCTAATCAGAACGTTTTGAGCTGGCCCCTGTTTAATAAAAGTAATACAAGTGCTACCATCCTACTTACATTATAAATGCGAAAGTTTGTGAGTGAGTATGTTCGTTACTCAATCACGCTGAAACGGCTGGACGGATTTGGATGAAATTTGGTATATAGGTAGATAGCTGAACATCTGGAATAAAACAAAGGCTACTTTTTATTCCGATATCCTCATGGGATAGGGACAAAATCTTGAAACAACAACCGCTAGAGTCATGAAATTTGACATCGTCAATGAAAACCACGATTTAGTTTTCGGGAATTCCCACGGGATTTTTCAATAATCCCATAATTTCAATTCAGCTGCTGGATCTAATCATTTAAGTGTGCGAATCCGCGGGTAAACACTAAGTAGTTCTACATAATTGTCACTTTTATGTATGAGAAACTTAACAGTTATGTAGAATTGTAGCACTTGTAACTTTTATTAAATAGGGACCTCTTCTAGGTGGAATGGATAAGAGAAGATCTTGTCATTATTAAAGCCTAAAATTGGATAGTTTTGAATGATATCAGCCAGACCTTTGTTTTAAAACACTATTTGGATATGTTATACTCATCAGATGAAATCTGTTGCCTGTTGCGTTTAAAACAATGAGTCCTATTAGTTATTTAATACTCATTTACACTAAGTCCGAGTGGTGATGGCTTATCGCGTAATTGCGATATTCTAGGAAATACTAGGTTTTATACTAGTTGAGAGTAGAATCTAGGTCACCCAGTGCACCGGTTAGGCTCTGTCGATCTATGGAGCGATGACACAAGCGTATTTCTTTATGTTGAACACCCTTCTAGGTAGGTATTGGGATTTTGTTTTGATATCTGGTAGGTAGGTTCTTGTTTGTATATTTCTTTATTCAATTGTAAAATCATGTACATTTTAATATTAGATGTTATAGTTGTGTCAGTAAGTCCATGACGTCTTGCAAGGGCCCACAATATGCTTAAATCCAAATTTATTCCCATTTCAATCGTGAGCTACTCCTCAAAGTTTTCACTGTGAAGTAAGTAAGTATCTAAGTATAAATATTTTTTGTCTCAAGCGACTATAATACTTTACTCATCATTTTACATTCAGTATTTTAGTAGGTACATGCGTACCTACAATGATTTAGCCATTTGATTCGCATGATTGATGCATGAAACACGTGCAATAACGGTAGTTTGTTTTGCAATCAGCCTTCTTAGTGACATTTTTTACTTTTTACTTCAATTCAATTCTTGAAAGTATAGCTCCATCGATACTTTCGATGATTCCGCCAATGTCGAGGTTGGAAAAGACAATATCAGTTTAGCCGACGTTCGGTAGATCTGGGAGCAAGATAGTGCCCCCGTAAATCGAGCAAAACAAAAACAAAGGCTCGGCCGTACCATACTTTTCACGAAGCCATTCAAGCTATTTTCAACATACTTTTTACTTCCAATGATGGGTACCAATTTAATTAATCAATTCGGGAAATGGAACGAATGTGATTAAAACGATTAATTCTTTGGCTGAAATCAATTATTGAAAAAAAAAAACAAAACAAAATGAGTCAAAACAAAATAGAATTGCTACTTTGTCTTTTTCCAGTAATTAATTGTTCGTTTGAATATTGGATACCATTTATTCTTAATTCGTAGTCGGTTCCAGACTAACCTAACTTTAGTTTATGTTTAGAAACGTATTTAAGCTTACCTAACGTATTCAGATTGACTTGATTTTTTTTTATTCTGCTGGATGACAAACTAGCAAGTGGGTCTCATGATGGTAAGAGATCACCACCGCCCATAAACATCTGCAACACCAGGGGTGTGCGGAGGCGTTGCCAACCTAGAGGCCTAAGATGGAATACCTGTATTAGCTAACCTGGTATAACTGTAATAAATTATTTTTTGTAGCATTGAAACAAATAAATAAGTTGTCAATTGGGTTGGCTAAAAAGTGACGTCAATTTTTAGCTATCCTAACGCCCCGTAGACATGTGAATGAATCGGATGTGTTTAAAATTCTTAAGTTTCGGAAATAGAGATATTTTAAGGCAAATTAACTAACGTAACCTTCTTTTGTATTTACAAAACTAGACATACAATTATACATAAAAAATTTGGGCTTCAATAAATAAATAAAATAAATGTTAATGCGTGTCTCAAGTTTTTGGCCAAAAACAATGTAATATATAAGGCCAAGGTTGAGTTGAGAGGTCACTGTAGTTGAAACTTTGTCACTATCGATCGACATCACATTTTTCATTCGGTACTTACATTGTAAATTTTTAACACAACAAACCATCTCAAACACAATCGCGTCAATATCTACCTATTCTTAAATTTAAATTTTTAATTTTATGGAATTCTGTCAGTTTGTCATAATCAGATGTTTTGGGGACAACAAAGTTTTTTTATATGTAGGTATTGTGTAAATTATTTACTGGTAGACTGATGTTACATTTTGAACTGGTCAATTTAGACGAAGAAGAAACCTAGAGCAAACGCATTTGAGCATTTAAGTTACTAGCCGAATGACATAGCGTACGTTTTTTTATGTGGCTTTTCGATGCATGTGATGATATAAATTAATGCCAAGGATCAGAATGATGATGACGATTTTTTTATTCAGAAAAAGAAGTATGTATTTCAATAAAGGTTTTTGAATAAGTAGAGCCGTAGTATAACTGAGTTTTTTTTGGGAATGTAGAGCATAACTGATAACTGATGAGAACTGATAACTAGATGTAATAAATAAACGTGACATTTGTTCAGGGAACAAAACATTTCGAAGCATTACACCGTCTGTACTTATTACCGTTTGTTGACAGAGCGACTGTTATCTGTTTTTCAGTCTTTATCAGTTTACGTAATTAGCGCGACTGCCTGAAGTTACTTCTTCCATGGTCTCAAAGGCTTTGTTATGCAAATAGGGAGTGGAAGATAATGGCTGCTGACAGGATCTTGCGTAATAAAGTGACCATATATATACCTTATTAATTTTCCCTTATTAATTCGTATCTGGAATTTTAGACGTTGTTTTTTGGAGAACCGTATCCGTGAATTAAACGAATTATCTTAAAGATCTTACTTTACATTTTTGGTACCCAATACAGAAGCAAGTGTTGTACTTAGTTACTACTTCGTGACAGCAACGTTTTAATACAAAACAATACAAAATTTATTCGCTTAATAATTCACAAGTTTACAGTATAGATTAGGTAGGACCCCCAAATTAGGGGAACTTGTTAGCTATTAGGTTATAGTCATTGGCATCTATGTAGGTATGTACTAGACCGCATATGTTTCTTACATCAAAACGGCGCACAAAATTAGCGCGGCACGGTTTTGTGAACAGTTCACTATAGTTTGTTGACGTCCGTGACAGGGGTTGTGTGTGTGTGTGTGTGTGTTGTGTCAAAGTAATATTGATGATTGATGCGCCGCGCGTTTTGTTCTAAGCAGCCAGTCTAGTGCCGTAAGGTACATACATAGATGTCGATGGTTAGAGTGCTAATATAACAATTGACCCCAAACTAGGCTGAACCTGTATTTTGGGACCCTGGAGTGCAATATGAAGTGTGCAATATATTGAAGGGTAGTGAATTAAACCACCGTATGCTTAGGCATGAATCCGTTCAAGATTTAAGGCTATATTGTTATAGACCTATTTTTAGTATAATCTGCAAGGTTGGTATTATTTAGAGTGAAACGAGTCTATAATGCAGTTTTTTTACTTCCCACATACGATGGGTTAATACATAAATCATATTAATCCCTCATATAAAACATGTCATTAATACGAGTAATATATCTAACTCTCTCACTACTTTTAAATTCAATTATTGACGCGGATTAATTCAAAATGTCTCTGATAACAATTACCTAAAATGTAAATATTCGTTTTTGAAGTATCTGTGTGATACAAACACTGTTTGACCCCCAGCAAAAAACGTAGCCGTAGTGACTCTACATTCTGTCTTTTTTATACGGAGCATGATCATATTAAAAGTTTTTATCAAAGTGAAGCCGTGGCAGTAAGTTTCGATAAAAGTTTTTTACAGATAATTTATTAACGTTCCAAGAATTCAATTTTTTATTCTGAAGAAGTATATTTTTTGTATTGTAAGTCTTCACAAAGGACATCATAAAAGTCACTACACCTGTTTATTTATTACTAGCTGTTGCACGCAAATTTGTCTGTATCTACCTATCCCACGGGAACTTTAACACTTCCCCCACATGATGCTTGTTATTCAGAAATAGTGTACATAGGTACCTATATAGCATTGGTGAAAGATTTTTTTTTAATCGGTTTCCCGCTGCGTCCGATCCGAATACGGTAAAATACAATTCGGAGTAATCATAGAGCACCCATTATGAGTTCCATTTGAGCATGACGGTAATGGGACTTTTGGGACAATAATATGATAAAAATATTAGTGCCACTTGTTCCATGGGACTACTGGGAGTAAATCGTCTCAGTTGTCCCATCAATGGGACAACTCAATGGGACTAGTGGGATAGACGGGAATATTGCCGTCTATGGTAGTATTGGTAGTTTACTAGGTTACCTTACCTACTTCATACTTTATGAACTTAAACACTCTACCTAGACCTAGTCGGCTTAATTATTTAAAGATGTGCGCGGGTCAGACTAGCCTTGGCCGGTTTTTTAAATCACATTCTGATGAAAAAAAAGGAGCAAAGAATAATTACGCTACAATGTTACACTACTGTACTGATAGGTTCATTTGACAGTCAGTATCAAATAGCGAAGACGAAAGCATTGCGATTTGAAAGCCATTTACCGTGAATGAGACGTTCCGTTGAACAGGAATACGAAACCTTCTGTTTTAGTTGCAATTGCAATCGTAAGACCCGTGACCGTGAAGTGGATCACTCAATGGATAATAAAGACGAGGTGACGGATCAAATGACGTGAATAGTATTAAGAATTTTTCAATTAATGGCATGTCCAAATGATTTTATAGCGACATTCGAAAATACGTGACGGGCGGGACGCTAACCCAACCTAACAACTCGATTCCCAGCGGACAGTACGGTTAATATACGTCCGAGTATTTGTCGACCCGAATTGTGTGACAATAATGTATGATCTGATAATTCGAGCTTTAAAATGGCAATTTATGAGGGCATGAATTACCAGGTCGTGAACCGGTCACGGGGTTGCTAATTCTTTTACGTGACGTCTGAGATGACAATCGTTGCAAAGGTTGTGTTCACTAAACGCGGGCTGTAATTTATTGTAAGATGATGGGAAAGAATTATAAATAAAAAAACATGGTTAAAAAGGCATCAATTTATTTTTCCGGCCTTTCAGCCTATAGCGAAATGGGTTATTGCAGACTGTGCTTCCAAAACACTACCTATCAAATGTTTACTTAGATGATTTTATTCGTTATTGTTTCCAGTTAAAAGAACATATGCTATCAGGGATTAGTCGTTGTAAAACGTAATTATAATCTCTTTAATAGCACTTCTCGTGCTCAAAGCATTATCGTTCTATTTATTTCCAGCGTTCATGCAATCTCAGAGAACTTGATATTCTCATTATGATAACACGAATGACCTGTAAAAATCTAAATGAAATGAAAAATAATCTAACCATAAAAATTGCATTTTTAATACAAGCTTTTTTTGCTGACTTTATGTTAACTGTACTTGCATTGTCACCCAAACTACATTTGCATACCAAATTTCAAGTCAATGCTATTAACCGTTAAAGGGTTCCGTCCTGCGGAGACGATCCTGGCTGGACTACCAGGATGCCACTACTAGATTGTTGTATTGTCACGCGATTTACATAAGTATTCCAAATTTCAAGTCAATCTGACTACTGGAAGTGAGTCAAATTTAACTTGCAAGATTTGATTACACACAGACAGACAAACAATGTGACAGGTGAAACTAAATAAAAGCTTGTAAAATGAAATGAATCAATTAAACAAAAAAATATAAAGATATAATCAGTTAAAGTTCCGCGTGACGTCACAGGCCGCTTCATCTTTAGCATGGGGTGACGCCACAGGCCGCTTCATCTTTAGCATGGGGTGACGCCACAGGCCGTTTCATCTTTAGCATGGGGTGGCGCCACAGGCCGCTTCATCTTTAGCATGGGGTGACGTCACAGGCCGCTTCATCTTTAGCATGGGGTGACGCCACAGGCCGCTTCATCTTTAGCATGGGGTGACGCCACAGGCCGCTTCATCTTTAGCATGGGGTGACACCACAGGCCGCTTCATCTTTAGCATGGGGTGACGCCACAGGCCGCTTCATCTTTAGCATGGGGTGACGCCACAGGCCGCTTCATCTTTAGCATGGGGTGACGCCACAGGCCGCTTCATCTTTAGCATGGGGTGACGCCACAGGCCGCTTCATCTTTAGCATGGGGTGACGCCACAGGCCGCTTCATCTTTAGCATGGGGTGACGCCACAGGCCACTTCATCTTTGTCATTTTTTGTTTTATTGACGAAAGAAGCATACGTGTCCAATGCTTTCTGACAATCTAATTGACACACTAAATAGTTTATTTTAAATTGGTCAGGAAACTACCAAATATTTAAGCTAGAATTTGTGTGTAGCAAGATACCTACTTTTTTATCAATTCAGAATCATCATCATCATCTCTCACCAAGATAACACCCTACTGCTGGGCACAGTTCTCCTCTCAAATCGAGAAGACTTGTTCTACAGTTCCCGCACGGGCACAGAGCAAATTTTGAATTTCACTCACACCATTGAACTGCTTCGCAGATGAATACAAAGTACTTCAGGATGTTTTCCTTCGCAGGTAAGCTCATTAAATGGATTCGAACAGACGCCCCTCTACTTGATACCTATAATCCTAGAAATCAGGAATTTTTGAGAGAATAATAAAGGACAATAAAATAATGTTCAGAAATTTTAACAACTAATCGATACAAGATAATAAAGGATACTTAAATTTATCTCTGATAAAACTGTTGATTAAATCTTTATTTGAATACGCGCCATACGCGTTGAATAGGTTAGTAGTTTGAAGAATTGTGTTTTTAAGATAAAGTTTGAACAATGTTTATTTATATTATGGGTCCTTGTCAAAGTGTCTCAAAGAAAGATTGAGCTATGTTCGGAGTTTCTCTGCGTGATGCAAGGTCACTGACGTCTCGCAGAACCTACGGCTGATGAAGCAGTAAGGTTCAGGAGTTGGAACCGCGAACTGGAAGACTTAACATGAAAAGGCCACTAACAACTTGGAGCAAGATATGTTGAAGGTCACGGGAAGCAGTTGGTAATGGGGACCGTAGGACCAATCTTAGTGGAACTCTTTGGGGGAGGCTCTTTGGGTCTTTGTCGTAAAAGGCAACTGAGGATATAGGTTAAGGTATACCATAGGCGACAGGCTAGCAACTTGTCACCTTTTCTGTCAAAATTAAAACCTAAAATTGCTAAAAGTGGCTCCGACGTTTCATGTGCTCTGCCTACCCCATTTGGGAATACAGGCGTGATGTTTGTGTGTGTGTGTGACTCTTTGGGTCTGCAGTAGATTCTTTCAGCTGAAATGATGATGCTAGATACTTAGCTCGAAGGATCGAATAAAGGCTTAACAATGTACACAATCAATTAAGATTACATAATCATCAGTGGAGAGGAGTGGAGTGTGGAGCTCTGAGAGGAGGCGTGTGCCCAGCAGTGGGACGTCCCCAATATAGGCCGAGATGATGACGACGAATCATCAGTGGATGGTCAGGTATTTCCGTATTAAAGCCGAAGCAAAGATGGCTAACATTTTTCATAAATTTTGTATTACCTGTTGTCCTATTTTGAAAACATTGGGCAAACCGGTGGCAAGAGCGTTTTATGCTCACCATAGAGATTATAAAGATTTACAATTTTAATTACCGCATCTTACGAACGAAGTTTAGCAGGAGTATTGTACACACCACTATGTCAGGGCTGTATTCTGTGCCTGTGATTAATTGTAAAGCACTTGTATATTTAGTTAACTACATTGCATCTAGTACAATATTTATCACGACAACTGCCTCTAGTCACGATATATTTGAGTAGTTGAGTATGATATCATAACAACTACTAAGGATTTCCCTGGGAAAGTAGCACTGCTACATCGAACCTAAGTAATAAGATCCTGTAGCCATCCTTTAGACATAGAGCCCTAATTAAAATGATTCTTCTCAATTATTACATTACATGTTTCCTACCTACCCCCATAGATGGGAGCTCAATCAAATAGTACTGGTTTTAGGTACCACACAATTTTTTACAAGAATAAATGTAGGGATGTTTGTTACCTACTCTTTCATGTTAAGACGGTTAATAACCTGCATTAACATAGGATACTTTTTGTCTCGCGAAATTACGTAGTCCTGTGGAACAGCCATAACCCAATTCTATGCAGACAAGGTCGTAGGTAACAGCTAGTTATCTATAAACTGATATGTGTTAAGCACGAGTGCAATGGTTGACGACGGAATAGGTAGTTAGTCTCTACTCTACCTCTTAATTCACTTGATCGACAATATCCGCCCAATGTGAGGTTAAGCGAAAGGGGCTTCGAATTGTTTGAAAAAAACTGGAAAAGAGCGTGTCGGACACGCCCAATATAGGGTTCCGTAGCCATTACGAAAATATTAAGTAATATTTTTCTAAGGATTTCGCATTTTGTACGGAATATTCCAAGTTCAGGTATATTTTGTACCTTAAGCTGCTATTTACACTTAAACTACTAATAATTCTCAAGAAAACTTAACCGTTATAGTTTTCCTTGTAAGTTTGATATACTTAATACCATCCTGAATTTTTTCAAATTTTTCCACCCACCGGTTTAAATTTTAGAGGGGGGGGGGACGCGATTTAAATGAAAATTTGCACTTTAAAGTTTAATATTTTGCAAACAAATCACTGAATCGAAAAATCGTTTTAGCAACCCCCTAATGATTTTAAAAGAACTATCCAACGATACCCCACAGTACAAGGTTGGATCAGAAAAAAAATCACCTCCACTTTACGTCTATGGGAGGTACTCTAAAAAATTTTTTTTTTAATTTTTTATTGTACCGTTTTATCGGCATAGTTTATGCATATACATATATTCGTGCAAAATTTCAGCTTTCTAGAATTGATAGTCCCTGAGCAAAGCCGCGGACGGACAGACAGACAGACATGGCGAAACTACAAGGGTTCCGTTTTTGCCATTTTGGCTACGGAACCCTAACAAGGTGATCTTTGCAATACGTGTCTAGCTAATATGAAATATACCGTAAACATTTCTAGCTTTATACTATTTCATCAGTGACTTTATCTACATACGTCGCTTTGGGAACTCTTAACTCAAGGTTTGTTCGACGACCGAATGGCCAAGTGTTTAGAGAACCTTACTACGAAGCTCGAGGTCCCGGGTTCGATTACCGGCCGGGGCAGATATTTGTATGAATACTTAATACGAATGTTTGTTCTCGGGTCTCGTATATATATATAAGTATGTTTATCCGTTGCCTATAGTATCCATAGTACAAGCTTTGCTTAGTTTGACACTATTGGTGTTAGGTGTCCCATATGATATTTATTTATTTAATAGTGTTTCAAACATGCATCCTGCTTAGTTTGGATTTCTCGTGTATTTTTGTCTGATAATTATGTGTGTGTGTGTGTGTGTGTGTGTGCGCGTGCGCATGTGTGTGGGAACTATGCAAGTTCTCTGAAGAAAGAGCATTTAATGGCCATCGTTGGGTCACCTGTTTATCTATTCTATTCTATACCAATATAAGACGTGACCGAAAGCATAGCCTAAACAACTGGACGTAAAATCTTGAAATTTGGCAGTTATAATCCTGGAGTAACATAGAGGTGCACTAAGATGGAATTTTTAGGGCTTCAAACAGGATAGGGAACCAGTTTACTTTTTATTCCTCTGCTGGGGTGAAGCCAAGCTGGAGTCCAATTATTCACACAAATCCGTGCTGTTGTTTAAAACCAAAAACTAATAAAATCACGTTTACATTTAATTTTATGGCGTTAGTAAGACACAGTCGAGGAAAAAATATACCTGTCTGGACGAGTATTGCACCTTTTTACAGTAGGTATGTACTTTGAGGTAGAGTCACCATCAGAGATTTCGAAGCTGCCAAGGTGATCAAAAATATCGATACATGAACTGTAATACCTTAATAGTAGATTATTGTCGGCTGTAGGCTTGCTGGCTGATTATGAGTATTAAACGGACGAGCTTGCGAGAGACTAATATAAAGCTTTTCTCAAAAATGGTGAATAATTCTGAAATAGAACAAACTTTTTCCCAAAATATATTATAACATTTAATTTTATTTCAATATTTTTCTTATGCTTTCCCGCCTTTTACATTAAAAATAAACTGCAGGTGTATTCTTCTACCAAAAACACCACAAGCTGTTTCAGACTCAATAAAAAAAGCCCAGAGTTCCAACAAAATATCTGATACCGGCCTTGGCTGTATACGACTTGTGTCAACACTTCTATGGCCTTTTTAACTTTTAAAAAAAATTGTGCCTGATTGCAGGCGCGCTAATTTATTATTGTCGAGCTAGCGCGCCTGCAATCTTTTTAACTTTTAAATTGTTCGCTGACCATAAACTATGGACTTCACCTTCTGATATGTAAAGAATAATGTCAACTTTTACGGACATTTTTGAGAAAATTAATAAAATTAACACTCTAGTGCATGTGCTGATATTTTGACCACCTTGGCCGCTCCCAAATATCTGGTGGCGACTGTACATCACTCGAAAGGTGATGTGATAGCACTCCAACCTATTTCAAATAATAATATCCAACAAGAAACACTTTCCTCTTACTAGAGTCAAATGATCCTGGCAAGAGACCTTGATTTTTCGCGGCAATCCCATTAATATTATAAATGCGAAAGTTTGTAAGTCTGTTTGTTTGTTACCTTATTACGTCTAAACCGCTGAACGTTTCGTTAAATGAATCAATGTAAATCGAATGTAAATCGTTAGATGAAATTCGGTATACAGATAGTTTGACTACCGGGGTAGGAGATAGGATAGTTTTTATTTCCCGGGAAAGCTGTAAACTAATTCTACGCGGACGGAGTCGCGGGCAACAGCTAGTTAGCAATAAATGATTAGTGCGATTTAATGGCGTTGCAATTTAGTACTCATAAATATTACTCAAGTGTGTCTAGGATAACTACAGTACAGTCGAGTTCATAAACTTGTAAGCAAAAATTTGATTAAAAATATCTGAACACGTTTCTACGCCTTGAACAATAGTGTCCAGATAGTTTTGATCAAATTTTTGCTAACAAGTTTATGAACTCTACTGTTCCTAACAAAAACGTGGAGAGCTATTGCAATTACTTTAAATTAAAACACACAGGTGACACACTTTTTATACAAGAGATATCAAAAAATTACGCGTGTGCAGGCTACATTCGCAGTTTTACGATGATTCGATGAAACAGTTCGTTCAAACAACCTCAAAAATCCGTGTCAAATTATGTCAACAGCATTCACGACAGGTGTTAAATTGTAAAAGTTTCTTTACTGCAAATTTATTA
Source organism: Choristoneura fumiferana (assembly GCF_025370935.1). NCBI lineage: Eukaryota > Metazoa > Arthropoda > Insecta > Lepidoptera > Tortricidae > Choristoneura > Choristoneura fumiferana. The sequence continues at coordinate 5,771,502 of NC_133494.1, forward strand.
GCCGAAGTCTGCAGTTTTTGCTAAGTTTAACCTTAATCATCAAACGTGTTTTTCTTTTACCATTTTGTAAAATCCATCACGTGCTTTAAGAAAAAAAATGGAACGATACACCACAGAAATTCACAATGGTCACAGGGCACTCACCATGATTTAAGTTAACACGCGATCCCGTCTCGCTACGCGCGTGCGCTTATGTCGGCGGTCAGCACGCAACTGCGCGCGCGCGTTTTGATCGAGGATAGAAAAGACTGCGCCGACGCATCTCTATTGATAATGTTGATAACACATTTCCCGCCGATCCAGCTGTGTCTTATTCTTATAACACTAATACACTAAACTAATTGAATCAGGCGTTAATTTTTTACTTTTTCGCGTTTCTGAATAAGGGTTCATCCATAAATAGCGTGGTGGGGAGGTGTCAGGCGGGGCGATTTGTGACACAGGAACAAAACGATTGCAATTTTTACAGCAATACGTGCAACACGGGGGGGGGGGCTAAAATGGTCTAAATTGGTGTGACGTGCTTTATGGATGGATAGCCCCTTATAATTAACTAGCTTTTGCCCGCGGCTTGGCTCGCGTTAAATTTAGGGTAACATACATTTACTTTTGCGATCCTTTTTTAGTTTTTTTTTTTTAATTTACTAACCAAAAATACAAACTGAATTATAGATGCACAGAAACACCAGAAAAATAAGACCAGCGCTGGGAATCGAACCCAGGTCCTCAGTATTTCAGTTTGTATTTTCGATATGGGTTTTAGGGGATGACCGTAAAAGTAACAAAAGGAGTTGAAATAAAATATACAAAAAGACTCCAAAAAACAATCTTAATTTAATTTATTAAGGCAACAAATAGTCACATAGTTCAACATTGCATTTAAGTGTTTTGATTGATTTTTGGAGTATTTCATGGAAATACAATAAATACAGACAGACGTCGTTTTAGACAGATGGTGCAAATTTTGGAATTCAAAAATCAACATGCATAAGTAATAATCATAAATTCATAATTCGTACCAACTTTGAAACCCTGTTGCGCTGATTCAGGGGTGGAATTTTGGAAAACGTTAATGTACTACGCGTTTCTTTTTCCCGCGACTTCATACACGATATAGGATTATGTCCCGAAAAATTGTAAAGTTCCAGTTAATTGTTAAATTACTGTTATGATCTATTTTAATATTCTTAACTGTCGATGAGAGGCACATTGTAGCTATCTATTATTGAAAGAATTTTGAAAATCGGCCTCGAAATTGAATTCGCTTATTTTTATTCAGCGGAAATTTTGCATTTTTTTTAAAGTAGTCTATAAGATGTCAATCAGGGATAGTGTAGCTTTCTATTGGTAAAAGAATTTTTTAAATCGGCTAAGCAGTTTCAGTTATTACCCGTAACAAACAAAGAAACAAACAAAGTTGAGATATTTTCCTATTCCATGGGATTTTCTAAAAATCTTTCCCTAGTGCACCTCTGTATTACTTTTGGTCCACTTATGCCACATTTCAAGTCTCTAGCACCAGTAGTTTTGGCTATGCGTTGTCTGTCAGTCAGCCAGTTATAGTCTGTAAGGTTATTGTATGGGCCAAGTTGCCTGAAATAAATGGATTTATTTATTATAAATAAATTGTGTTACATAATGAGTTGATTGATTTGGCGTAGGTATTTAATGTTTATTTTCGTTTTTTAGAGAATATTTAGGTTATAGCTTGTTTTTGAAAACTTTATTTTCATATTTTTAGCTTTATTTATTTATATTTTAGTCTCTCAACTAATGTGTACATCAAAACTGAACCTACATGGTAGCCATCCGGGTGGACCTTGCACAAGGTTCTACCACTTGCTGGTTTGGGCTGTGCATAGATCTACAGGGTGGAAAGGAGTATACCGACAGATTTTAACCATGGATTCCTGGTGGTGTAACGAGTAAATAATGTTATGTCAACATGGGTCCAAAACTGCCTTATTAACTTACTTAATTTCTGGAACAAAAAAAAATATCGATAGTACTTCCTTGTGAACGAAGCCTTAGACAATAGAGTGAAAAAGAAAACTTCACACTACACGAACGACTCCGACAAAATACGATAAACGACGAGTGGAGTATGACGTCCGTATGACACTTGATTTAAGAGCTCTAGACAACAAATTATTATGTCAACTAATAGGATTAATAATTTCTCTGAATTTCGACGTATTACGTTACTGGGACTTATTATCTATATTATCGAATTAGCTGTAAAGCCGCAACACGATCTTGCCAAAACGGCTGAACCGATTTTTATCAAATGTAGCAAAAACCGCATCGAAATAGGTCCATCTGTTTGAGAGCTTCGATGCCACACAGACATTGGCGTCAAACTTATAACACCCACCTTTTTGCATCGTGCGGTAAAAATACAATAAAACAATAACTCCAGCCCTAAAGTGTGTTCAATCTCGAAGTAGGTATGTTTGATTTCATTTTCATAAATCAAATCAATAACATCACAGTGCAGTCCAATTTTAGTTGCATTGTTTGACATTGCACAAATAAAAATACTTCGTCAGGTTATAATGTAACGCAAACTCGTTAGTTATTTATGCCACAAAACCGCATTAAAATTAAAAGAGTAATCGAAGCGAAATTCGTAAATTGGGAATACATATTATATGGTGCGGTTATTTTGTTTTACGTACGAATATTGTACAATAAAGCGTGCATTCGGCATCGTTTTAATGAATCCCTTTGCAACTCTGAAAATGAATTGTGTACCGGGAAATGACTAGTTGATTACGAAGAGTAGTCCGCTTTTAACTAGGTAGGCAGTGATCTCGATTTACTGTTCGCATCGGGCATTACTTGATTAATGAAACGAATTGCATAAAGTAAAAAAAAACTTTGTGGAAAAAGCTGTTATTTTATTTGTTTGTTTGGTTATAAATACTTCTTATTATTTAAAAAGGAAATAAAAAATTGTTATACAAAAAAAGAACTAAGTACAAAGGCGGACTTATCCATGAAGGGATCTCTGCCAATCAAGGGCTTATACTTTCCTAAAAGGCCGGCAACGGACCAATGACTCTCTTTGAATAGTTGAGGACGGTGGTGATCATGATCATATTTATTCCCATCAGACCGCCTCAGGGTCACCGCTCGCTCGTTTGCTGCTATCTCTCATAATAAAAAAAACCTTTGAGTGGCTTTGAGTGAGTGGTGGCGGTATTTTTTTTTAAACAAGCTTTTGTAGCTCCATCTGCAAAGAATTTGTTTATCGCTATCCCGCGGGAACTATGCAATTTTCCGGCGTGTTAAAAGCGTGCTTTCCGGTGGTTGTAGTGCACGTTTGGCAGCGGAGAAGCAAGCTAAGAATATTTAATTCCATAAATAAATGCACAACATGGATTTAGATCGTCCAAAGTTAGTTAATTAATTCTGTTTACTCTACTAGCCTAGGGTCAATTCTGTACTGGATGGATACAGAGCAGCTAATTATACAAAGCATTGCCATTGCGACCAGTCATGCTTGTTTAAATAGGATATACACCGTGAAAATATTATCGGATATGGAAATTACAGCGCACTTTATCTTGCCCCGTATAATAATAATTATTATAAATGTATGGTTTGTGAGTGCGTGCACGCGTATGTATTTGTGGCTCCTTCATTCATTCATCTTCTTTCCCTAGCTGGAAGTCTGGGATAACACATAGGCTACTCTTTATGCATATTCATGCGGAATAATAAAGTCCGTTAAATTTCAACCGTGAGTAGGTATTAAAAACATGAAATTTGGCGCAGAATTCCTTCGGGATTTTTTGCTAAATCCCAGAATTTAAACTCAACTGATAAAACTAATAATATAAGCGTGCAAAGCAAAGGGTAAATGCTAGTATAATTATAAAATTGCAACGAGCGACAAGCGTGAAAACGGCAAGTGTAAGAGCCGAGTCGGAGGTAATTTTTTTAAATCACGCCGGTGACAATAGCATTCGAAAGCGATAAGGTTGAACATACAACATTATCGCTCTAATTGAATTACATACTAATATAATATGCAGCCCTTAACGACGTCATCCGCCGGGCCTTGGTCAGTGCCGGAGCACCAGCCGTTTTGCTTCCTTGGTCCGCGACGACGGCAAGAGGCCCGACGGCATGGCTCATGCCATGGAAAATGGGACGGCCGTTGGTTTGGGACGCCACTTGCGTTGACGGCCGTCCCACCTTCCATCTACAACAGGCCCGGGCTGCACTCTGCGGAATCCCTCAAAAGGCGCAAATATGTAGGCATCAGTAGTGCCTACATTTTTGAGCCGTTTGGGGTAGAAACCATGGGTCCTTGGGTTTGAGTGCTGTTAATATTTTTAAATCATTGTCGTCCAAATTGATTACGGCTTCGGGTGACCAGAGGGCTGGCTTTTTCTTAGCACAAAGATTAAGCATTGCCATACAGCGTGGTAATGCTGCCAGTCTTCTGGGCACCTTACCACCTGGCAGTGATTTTTGGCAATTTTTTATTTATAATTTTAGTTTGTATGTAGTTTTAGTTACCTTTATTTTGTTTTATATTATACAGGCATTTCTTCGAATGTAATAAATAAATTTTATAAATTGTCAAAAAAAAAAATATAATATAAACGTCCCCATCCAAAACACCCTGCGATGCAGTGCAGCCCTCCACAAGCTGTTGGTGTCCAGGCTTCTCAGCAGGAATACAAAATGAAGTATCTATAAAACTGTCGTAAGACCTGTCCTTAACTATATACGGCTGTGACGCCTGGACACTAACACAAAAAGATGAATATCAAACTCCTTGTAGCGGAAAGGAAGGTCTTGCGTAAGATCCTGGGACCTGTCAAGAGAGACGACGGCACGTGGAGGATCCGTAAAAATATAGAGATCCAAGACTTCGCTGGTTCGGCGACCTACTCCGAATGGGAGAGGATCGGGCTGCCAAGAGAGCGTACGTGGGACGACCCGGTACCGCTGGGAGGACAGTGTCCAGGCGGATCTGCGACGTCTTCAAGTCGACGACTGGCAGAAGGCTGCGCACGATCGGGACAGATGGCATGCTCTCGTTTCGGAGGCCAAGACCCTCTTTGGGTCCCTGAGCCAAATCAGTTAGTTAGTTATATAATAATAACTCTCCTTGGGGTAGTCGGGTAAAAAGACGTCGTGTTCCAGCGGTACCGGGGCACAATGCCGCAATGTATAATAATAACTCTCCTTGGGGTAGTCGGGTAAAAAGACGTCGTGTTCCAGCGGTACCGGGGCACAATGCCGCAGACGAATGTAACGTCAGAGACGGTGACTCAACGGGCCCACGCGGTGTTGTCACCTAATTAGTTTTTAATATTTAGTTTTTTATTAATTAGATGTATGTTATATTAAGCCGTGTGGGTCATGTTGCCCGAAATAAATAGTTTATTATTATTAATATTATACATTTTTTTATTCCTCCCTTGTGCTACCACACCATTACATTGATATGGATATGACCCTAACGCATTCATCAAATCGGATCAATTCAATTTCAATTATCCAGTTACATTTTTATTACAGCCGTAATTTTCTACAAACCTTACCTACATGAATTTACATTTTTGAATGATATTTTCACAAGCATGATTTTAAAAATCGCCCCCCGGGTCGCTCACGTTTCTCGCTAAATGCAATCAACTCTGAAAAATTCTCACCAACGTCGGAAAATGTATTTCCACGTATATCAGACGAACGTAACGGTATTTTGAATGTTTTCATCCTTTATTAATACAAGCGGCCGTTTCTAATATGCATTATGATGGAAATGATTCAAAGTCCCCTCTAATTGCAGTGGTAGTATTGTTTACTAGTGTATTCCTTTTCAATTAAGATGCTCTATTTTTATGCTACTATAGACCGTGTATCTCCACAGAGCGAAGTATAAAAGCGGCAAAAGTAACGCAGTAAATACTATATAATGTAAAATAATTAACCAACAATGCCGATATTTTAGTTTAATTGAGAGAACTTAGAAGACTACTGGTCCATGAAGGAGCACATGAAGGGTGACCTAAAATATGTTTTTCACTTCTCATGCTCTAAAATGTTACTTTAGTCTCTGCATATCGGGAGTAAAGCTTCTCATTAATCACTAGGGATTAAAGTATTTTTTCAATTTACCAAGGAAACCCCTAAACAGCCAATGATTGTCTAAATTCAGTGATTGTCTAAAGACAATTTTAGAGCGTGGAAATAGCCTCAAAATGACATCTGTACATGAATATTAAAAAAACACAATTTAATTTCGTGAAAAAAAAATATTTTTTACAAATATGAATCTAATACTATCCAGTACGCTTAGTGTAAGTTTTCGGTTTTCGGTTACAAAATACGTCTCGATCGCGTTCGCGTTAAAAATCTCAATTTATATGGAAACACGAACAGCGCCTCTAGCGCAACGTTTACGATGTTCGTGTTTCTTGACAAATTGAGATTTTAACGCGAACGCGATCGAGACGTATTTTGTCAATGTGAAACACCGGTTACATCCGTGTGTATGGGTGGCGTTCACCTAAACGTCCGTAAATTTTCAAACCTACCAGCAATTTTTATGATCCAAAGACCCTTATAATATTACAATCGAAAATTGCAAAGATTGTGCTTCAAAAAGGATTAGTATGTTCTAACGGTACGCAACTAATTTAGTAAAATCTATGAATGTACAATTAAGTGTGAGCAGAAATAGCAGGAGCGCCAAAAAAAGTCGCGGCAACGTTCGCGGAAGAAATCTTCACTACTTTTAAAAAGCTCTTACCTCAAAACCGACCATTTTTCTGAGTAACTTTACGAACATCATCAAGGGTTACTTTAGTTTATTGATTTGAGTAAGTACAAGATTTTGTAAGTAATGACGAAATACAAACGATGATATTTCTGCTTCTCTCATATCATTATTAGATACCTCCACTTCTGTGGCATCGACCATAATAATAAAGTGCACATGTTAAAACTTACCTAAATGAAATAATTGCACTTGGATACTTTTCGTTCCCAAACTTGAACCGAAGCATCGCTCACCAAGGACAAACTTGCGAGATTCAAACTAAGAACTAAGTAATACTTAGTTTGCAAAACGATCCAACTCGAGCTAGACTTGTTATAAATCCCCTTGGATTAAAGTTGCACATAGATTGAAGCTATAGGTAGGTCCTGATAGATCGGAGACACTTAATCCTCTATCGCATTCGGTTGACGTATACACATTAATAAAATTGATCAATAACAGAAGTACAGTCGAGTTAATAAATATGTGAGCAAAAATTTGATCGAAAATATCTAAACACGACTCTATTGTTAACAGCGTAGAAGCGTGTTCAGATATTATTGATCCAATTTTTGCTCACAAGTTTATGAACTCGACTGTACATACGTATTACAAATATGATTTTTATATATTAATTTTGTCTGGAAAGTCACAAGGCAAGTTTATAATCCCTCTACATCTATAATATAGCAATTCATATATCTTAAATATGAACCTATCATTGAGTTTCTTATCTGGTGGTAGATTTTTTGACATTCATAAGTGCCTTTTATAGCCTGAATTGAATAAACATATTTTGACTTTGACTTTGAATATTAACAGCCTAAACCACTGGGACTTCAGTCTCTATATACTTTGAGTTTCATACTCACTAAGAATTGATTTAAACTAGCCGGGAAGGTCGGTTTACTATTTTTCCACGAAAGCAAAGTACGAGTACAGCTATGCTTGTAAATAATAAGCTCTTATGGCGGTTGATGAGGTTTACGTCGCTCTATCCTATAAGAGTGAAAGGAATCCGGTAACAAAGAAAAAATAGGTAAGTACTTCAACGACAAGACAGTTGACCCACAAAATAATCTCCTAACCACTAACTAGGTTTCTATGTATAAACGAATAGGTCGTACATATGTTGAGTGAAACTAGTTGGATCACATACAACACAATTATTTACTAGCTAGCGATTGTTGATTTGAGCTCCTGATTTTCTTCGTTAGTCTTAAACAACAGACACTATAATGTAGAGTCTACATTATAACGTTATCTGTAATCTCCCTTAATCTACCGTGGGATCTAAGATTTTTTAAATCAATCAAAACCATGGACAAATTATTTGCCAGTAATGTCATATGACATTACTCAAGACGATTCCTATATTATGTGTATGTATGTATGCATGTCTGATCTTAACTCTTTATTGAACCAAAGAAAATAAATAAAATATAACAAAGGCAGACTTATCCCTTAAGGGATCTCTACCATTCAACCTTTGTGTGGATAAGAGAAGCAATCAGGGACCGGCAAACAGTGAGTTTAAAAGTCAAACATAGTGGAAGCTACAATAGTTACATACAATACACTATAATTATGTGGGTTTAGGTGTGTTTTGTTTGTAGTAAGTAACTTGCTCGTTATACTAAAGCTTTAGTAGCAATCAACTATATATTTGTGCGTTGTAAATTTTATTCAACCTTAATATGGGTACATAGAACCAAGTCTGTTCGAGGTAGCGCGGTCTATTTCGAAATTCCTATTTTACTCGCTGTCCCGACTGCCCAAACATTTGTCTAACACGTAGTTTAGACACCTTTCTAAGACAACGGTTTTGGAAACAATTTTACGGGCCTATTGCATAATTAGACTAATAATATTAGAAAATAATACAAGTTACTAAGTTAGCAATTTACAAGTATTTGTGTTTTCACTGCTGTGTGTGAGCTGTGTGAGCTGTGTTGATGATTTAATTCTATGTTGGAGGGGAAGCATGCGACAGCTCGATTTGTTTGTGAATGGTTTGAATAACAAATATGTTAAAATAAAATTCAAAAAAGAATTAGAAGAAGATTTAATAATAAACATCAATTCAGAATTTACCGAAAGTCCACGTACACAGATGCCGTGATACCAGCATCATCTAATCACCCGTGGCAGCATAAATTAGAAGCTTTTCATTGTTATGTACATAGATAGCTAACTGTAGGTACCTCTTTAGGGAATATTTTGATTTAGAGTTAAATACTATTTATCAGATAGCGATGTCTAATGGTTATACTAAATCAATGGTAAATAGTTTGGTTCAGAAGAAACAGGCACGGATAGTGAATAACATGCTTTACGCCGTGTTGCCTTCGCAGTCTTCTAACAAATAATATATAGGTGTAGCATTTCATACGTTGGTCGTTTGTCTGATAGAATTTATGGCATTTTAAAATCAAACAATATCAAGGCAGCCTTTAAGACTAATAACTCTTTGTACTCTAAACATTGTAACCACAAAGAGAAGGTTGATAAAGGAACTAGATGGGGTGTATACAAGCTCACTTGTAATGACTGCAGTAAAGTATATGTTGGTCGCAGTTTTAATGCTAGATTTAAAGAGCATGTTTCGGCATATAGGAATGAGCATCCTGATAGATCGAATTTTGCCAAACATCAGTTAGAATTAAATTATTCTTTATCGGACTCAGATTCGTTGAAGTGTTACATTATTGTGGCAAGGGGTGTCTTCTCGATGTTTTAGAATGCATGGAGATAATTAGGTACAACTGTATGGGGTCTATTATTAATGAGCAGGTACCTAAATTTAGTTTCATCTACCTTGCTACGGTTTGGATCTAATTTCAGCAATGGTACTTAATAAAACGTGCCTTGACAGTAAACAAATAAAAATCAAGGTAGTTTTGAAGGACGGTTAAAATTTATTAATAATTTGTGGGTAGTTTTGTTTTCTTTGATAAAATATATGTGGGTACTTGGGAGTTACAGTGACAAATTAAAACGGTGGTTGTGGTTTGTTAGTCTAACAACTGGTAGCATGGTGTACGGTTGTGTTACTCTGAAGATGAGCTCTGTTTGAGTTCGAAACGCGTCAGTGTGGTGTGGTGGTGGTGTTGATAGATGGGTTTGTGTGATTTGTGTGTGTTCTTACAGTGTGGAGGTGGAGGAACTGCATGAACACGCATATTTTGCATAAGCTTAGCTATCGTAAGGTCGCGGGTGAGCAAGGAAATTCTTTTAGTTCATGCTATGTAATGTTTATGTTAGCCTGCAAGCCTTTCTTTTCGGGCCCCTGCAGTAATTAACTATCAATCCGAAGTTTTCATACTGAATTACAGCGTATTATAACCTAAATGTTTAAACTTGAATCTGGCCTAAATATGTAAGAATTAATTGGTAGCTATTGTACCTTAGAGGTGAGACGTACCTATTTACTGGAATAGGTTTTGGCTTGGACGCGTGAGTACGCGTTCCCGCCCGCGATTCTTTTAGCGTACGAGTATTTAGGAGTACGGCGGCTGACAACGTTCCGCCAACTTGAAAACAAGCATTAATGTACACTTTTCAACTGAAAAAATTATTAAAATTGCTGACAGTCCTAAGCTTGTATGAAGTATAAAGAGAAGTTTTTAGTCGGTATTTCAAAGCCAAAATCAAAAGTAAAAATATCTTTATTCAATTTAGGCCACAACAAGCACCTATGAATGTCAAAAAAAATCTACCACCGGTTCGGAAAAACCTCTGCTGAGAAGAATCCGGCAAGAAACTCAACGAGGTATATTTTTTTTAAACAGATTTACAATATTATTAAATGATATGTATACATCCCAAGTATTTAACACAACTTTATTTTTAACACAGTAGGGTCGCTATTTGAAGGGATCGCTAATGCGGATCGGAATTATTTCCAAATATCCCTGTCCATGATATAATCATTAACTTTATAATACGCCTTTGATATTAATGTCTTCTTGACATTTAATATACTTACCACGAAAAGAAGTCATTATGCCGTTATACGTAAGAAAAAGTCTTGAGTTTTATTTAGAGGATTGCAACCAAGTTAGCCTGCATGTCACGACATCGTTTACGAGGAAGTGCAATGAAAAAACTAACCTATAGTCTGTTTATCATATGTAAACATTCTACATGATTTTATTTATATTATAATTACTTTGACTGCTATCAAAAGAAGAATGCGTCTTTACCAAACAGCTATATTTTTTATACAACTCTTCGACATGCTTAGTCATGTCTGTATAGTTCGTCCTTTAATTATCTACTTTTTGGGTTCGGTAGTCAAAATAGTAAATACGAAATCCTTATAGTTTCATTACGGCTGTCTGTCTGCAGCTTAGCTTGGATACTCCAAGTCCTATTTAGAAAGTTGTTAATTGATATTTATTCAGTTAAAATCAAACCGGCACAGTGATATTAAAAAATTGTACCCCTAGGCATCAGGTCTCTTTAAATATTGCAGGCATTAATAATAAAAGCCTTAAAATATAGCAGGTCTACGAAAGCTATTTTTCGCTTTAGTGATTAATTTGAGTAGTATTGCCTGCCCCCTTCCATCCAGCTAAATGCTAGTTTTTACATATGTGAAAATGAAAAAAAAATACATATGTAGAAAACTATAAGAAAAACTAATACAACAGTGTAACAACAGTGTAGGCTTAGTACCTAATGATGGGTTAAAACATAATATTTGAATATTTATTTATATAGGTTGCCTGGAAGAGATCGCTCTTAAGCGATAAGGCCGCCTATTGCTCACCTTGTAATTTTTTATCTGTGTATCTGTTTTCTGTATCGCTTACTATGTCTGGTGTACAATAAAGAGTCTTTGTATTGTATTGTATTTACTTACCGCATATTAAAACGGGGGGGGCTACTACGAAATTCTAAAATCCGTCCGTCCCCTCTCACCCCCCCTCGTTTTAAATAATATTAGCGCCAGTGGACCGGCAAGATATGAAGTTTGAATTTTGCACTTATTATTAGGTAAGTATATATGGCCAGAGCCCCACATTCCGCATGATCGGACACGCGCTTGGCAGTTTTTTTTCCGATGGCCTTGGCATTGGCCTTCGAGATTGATGGTCGTGCTTCTATCGGTTTCATAGGCAATAATAATTGGATGATACGGAGCGTGAATCGAAGTTTTTTGTGCTAGTCGTAATGGCGTATTTAGTTAGTTGTAGCAAACCTACGTTGTAGTTAAGTTAGCATCTTGGCCGAAGAGGAAAAAATTGATTATTTATCACTGGTTGTAGTCTTAGGTACAATGAGGGCAATTATGTCTCGTTTTTTTCCAAATTGACTGCAAAGGCAAAATACTTATAATTTTGCAAGGAAGTCATGTATTAAATACAATTAGTCCCTATAGTAACGTACAGTCATCTACATTGATATCTACGACAGCGAAGCGTCCAAAAATTTCTGCCACGTCCTATCGGCCCTAGAAATAGAGTCGTATCAAATATTTATGTAGGAATGAGTGATATGCTGAATGACTGATTGAATGAGGGAGATGGAGTGAATGAGTGTCGGGGAGAAAGACGTAAGACGTGTATGCGGAAGGACGTGTTGCTTTATTATTTTAACTAAGATTGTGTTTTTTTGAGTTTCTTTTGAATTATATTTTATCTCGCCAACTAAGGTGTTTTCTTAAAGTAAAACTCTACATTTATACACGCTTTGTTGTGCCAGATATTGGTGCTGGTGACTGTACCTAAGTGTTAATAAGTGTAGATGTTCGCAAAAGCTCGCTCGTGCGTGATGTATCGGACGAGTACATTTTATAGATAATACCAGCATCATCATCATCAGTCTACTGCGGAATAAATATATCCCACAAGGGGATTATTATAATATGACTAGCTTTTTCCCGCGGTTTCACCTGCGTAGAATTCGGTTTTTCCGGGATAAAAAGTAGCCTATGCCCATAAACTATCTCTATGCCAAAAATCACGTCGATCCGTCGTTCCGTTTCGACGCGAAGGACGGATAAACATACAAACGTACAAACGCACACACTTTCGAATTTATAATATTAGTATGGATGGATATTTGTACGAAATATACAAAAATAACCGTGTTTTTTTTCTTTGTACCCTTTGGAGACTAGAGACTAAAAATATTAACATAAGTATCCAAATGCTATCTACCTAAGATGATTATTCATTAGGTATATATTTTTTTATTATATTTAGCCTAACAACTGTGTCGCACTGCTGGGCCTTTGCTAATCTTGAATTGTCAGGTTTTATTAATGAAACTTATATTACTAAGTTTTGAAGATTGATAAATAAAATGTACACCTCAGCACCTCAAACGAGCAGGTTTTGCTATTAAAAATCATTGAGCAAAAGCGCATTTTGTTCACTCCATGAGACAAAGTAACTTTTTAATGTTTTTTTAATGCTGAGCACAGAGCTGGGTCTAGGCTAGGTACTCACTGAATCCTAAATATTTGAACTTCACTTTGATCTGTCATTTTCACTCCAACATGAAAAAAGGTTTTGGTAAAAATTTCATTTTAATACAAGATTTTTCTGCCGACTGTACTTTTTGTTTACTGTACTTGCATTGCCACCCACACTACATTTGCATACCAAATTTCAAGTCGATGCCATCAACCGTTGAAGAGTTCCGTCCTGCGGTGACGATCCTGGCCGGACTACCAGGATGTGACTACCAGATTATTGTATTGTCACGCAATTTACATAAGGATACCAAATTTCAAGCATACGCACACAAGCTCAAGAAGAAGGTAAGAGGTAATGAATGAGTAGATATTATCTTAGGAATACCTAAATATATGCTGCCGAAACTGAATTAAGTATACAAAATTAAATGTAATGTTACAGTCGGACCGTTTTCGTAGACTTTTTCTACGAAAAGGTTCCACTGTGGGTCATGATTCAGTTAGTTCGAGTGTACCTACAGCTAATGAGGTCTATGTTAGGTACTATTGATCTGTGTATAGGGGTTGACCGATGCAAGATAGATATCTCGACTCGGAGGTAGGTTATAGATCTTCACGACATTTCCACTTTTACTGTTACAATGCACGGAACGCTCTTTCGTCTCGTTTATCATAAAATTTTATTGTGTGTGTATGCAATACAAGAAGTTGGATACTTCTATAAAAAAATATTTTTACAACAAAATCCCGTAAGTATTAAGATACTAAAATCTCAAACCAGCAAGAACCTATTCATCTGTTTTATAAGATCTTTAGTTACGAGTAAATCTAGCGTTTAATGAAACTCGAAAGAAACCAATTTTTTTCAGTATGTTTTGTTTATTTCCAGATTTTATTTGATAAGTTGCAATGTTTCAATCGAGTAAATTTTCATGTTTTTTAGATATATTTTTTTAATGAAACCGACCGGCTTATTTCCAAGGTTACGAAATACCCTGAACAGTTATTTTGGCCTAAATTAAGTTTAAGTCTTGACCTGTTGACAAGATTATCTACGCGTAAAGTTAGGCATACATTATAGACAATTATAGCAGTGAGGCAGTCGGTACGGTGCCTATGTATGTTTGCATTCAAAGCTGTTCTGTTCAAACACAAGCAGATAACACAGTTTGCGGAGCAGTGTTATGTACAAAGGCGGGCGTATCTCCCCAAGGAACATCTTCCGGTTAACTTCAGGGTATCGCTTAGCTTCTATTCAATGAGAGATTGGTGTGGTGAGGCTCGGAATGCTGATGTTGCTTTTTCTTTCGAATTGACATTGCAATAGGCCAGTGCTCCTATAATCCCCTTTTTATAATGAATGGTATAATGACATCTTTATACTATATTTCTTATTATTGTTATTGTTTTTTAAAACCTAAGCAAGAGGACGGCCAAATTTTCTTGCGCCCCGGGCGGCTGATGCTGATACCCACGCTACGCCACTGGGACGCGTATTTTTTCTTTTTTCAATTAAACAATTGCAGCAGTTGCAGGTGGTAGGACCTTGTGCAAGTTCCGCCCGGATTGCTACCACCATCTTGCTCGCTAATCCTACGTGAATCAGCAGTGCTTGCACTATTGTGTTTCGGCGTGGTGAGTAAGACAGCCGGTGAAATTACTGGCACTTGAGGTATTCCATCTTAGGCCTCTAGGTTGGCAACGCATTTGCAATACCCCGGGTGTTGCAGATGTTTATGGGCGGTGGTGATCTCTTGCCATCAGGAGATCCACTTGCTCGTTTGCCATCCAGTCGAATAAAAAAAAAATACAAAGGTATAAGTAGCCAGTTAAAGTTCCGCATGACGTCACAGGTCCCAAACTTTAACGCGCTTCGTCTTTGTTATTTTTGTTTGAGTGACAAAAGAAGCAAATAAGTGTGCAATATTTTAAGATAATCTAACAGAAGGACTAAATAGAATAATATATTTTAAGCGCAGAAAACTACCCATACCCAATTGACCGATACCTTTTTTATTTATATTTCATCCGTTTTCTATACCTTATCTCCCGCGTACATCATCTTCAGTATTTAGTTACAAGCAAATGCGAAAAATGTCTCGCGGCTTCTTTTTATAAGTAAATACCCACTTCTTCAAAGACCAGCATGTTTTTCTGTGCAAAAACAAGCTTGGTTTTTCCTGTCAGTGACAAACCAGTTCACGTTTATAATAACAACATGAAACACGGAAAAAATACGCTGCGTATGGCGGTTAAGCAGTTAAATTGAATATTTTTAAACAACTCATATTCTATGCAAGAAAAATTTTCGAGTTAGTGTTTGTCCGTGACTTGCTTACGCAGAAGTCGTTATGATAGCTTCTCAGAGACGTCAATTCAAGTTCTAATTAACTGTAACTCCGAGTGTGACAGAACGCATTCAGGTATTGACGTACCAGCTGGGCTACTCCGAAACTCGAAACTCGAAGTTCGTGTCGTGCGGTCCCTCTCACTCTCGTATTAAATAGTGTAAGTGTCAGAGGGACCGCACGACACGAACTTCGAGTTTCGAGATTCGGAGTAGCCCTGCTGGCCCTATACTACGAAGTGCAAAGCTCGAACTTCGTATGTTGCCGTCCCGCTGACGCTTATGTCATTTAATACGCGAGTGAAAGGGACGGTGCAATAACTTCGATTTTCGAGTTTCGTAGTAGCCCCTCAATTAAAAATTCTTTTTCGTACACAATGCTTGCTAGGCAACAGCTATTCAGAACATAATTAATCGACTTCCAAAAATTGCTTCCAAAATACAAGCTAAAAAGTTGAAAAAAATTGTCATTTCAAAGTTCAATTACTCAAAAACAGCCATTTTGCCATTGGAATGAAATCGGTTCATCTGTTTGAGAGCTACGATGCCACAGACAGTCAGATAGACGTTGGCGTCAAACTTATAACACCCCTCTTTTTGAGTCGGCGTATATAAGCTCTAGTCCGCGTATATAAGCCCGCCTTAGTGTTGTTTTTAACACGCTTTTGTTTATATCTTTTTCTCGTAATCCTTTTTTCCTTGAATGACAGATTCTTGAAATGGCAGATTATAGGTAGGATAATAATTGCACATAATTATTAATGTCCTTTTATACTAAAACAAGCAAATTACTATTTTCCGGATTAAAAAGTCCTCTCTAGGTTTTGTTATCTACGAGTATGATATTTTATTTACTTCCTTGCCGGCTTTTACGCGTGATTTATAGAAAGAAACATATAGGTAGTGGAAAGTAGGATTTACTCAATACCAAGCTAATATCTGTTCTTGATGGGTTATAACATCTTGCATACCTAATCCTTACCATTTTCATTAGATATAGTTCAGGAAATATGAATTGGGAGCTTGTTATGTACTTAGTGAAGCTAACAGATGGTCAATTCATATTTTCTGGACTATGATTGGAGTAGGTAGAGAGGTAAATCCTTTCGGATTAACTTGCCTGGACGTACTAAATTTATGGAACCCATGCGAAATTGTCCGGAAAATGGGCAACAGAGGTAGGTACTAAACTTGTACCTAATAGCTATTGACAGAAAGCTGTGATGAGCAATGGTGACGAAGATTTGAAAATTACTTCCGTCACCATCGTTATTGATGCATAGTTGCAATAGACGAACACACTACTAAAAAAACCGGTCAGGTGAACGTTGCGCCGGCTCTCTATAGTTTGCCCGAATGTATCGGTTTCCCATAATTTTCATTGTTCATAAGGTATTTTATTTTTGAAATAGTGTTTTCTTTAGAGTTGTTATTAAACTAACTTAACCTATCCTATTGCATTCTATAAATGACATTTAAAAAAATCTGAAAACACGCATATTTTATGGCAAACGTTGGCATGACAAGTGAAATTATGGCAAATGAAATTATGGTACGTGAAGTGATTCGCGTTGCGCCACGCGCAATGTACACATACTAAACGGCAAATATTATAAACAAGATAAGCTTCACCTGTTTAAAAATAATGACGAGATTGTACCTAATATAGCGCTTCATTTAGAATAGTATAATAATTCCAGAACAAATGGGTTACTTTTTTTGCTATGCGAACGTTCACCCGACACTTTGTCGATTGACGCGCCAAAAATACACTGTCTCTAGTAGAGTCGCTTGCATTCCTATAACTAAGCATGAGTCGTCTCGTCGCGACATTAGATACTCAATCATTCCCAAATAGAGATTGAACTATATCGACGAGTCTTTGACCCAACCTAGTTTATAAAATTTAATGAAATTGGAATATCTACTTTAGGATGTGTAGCTAAAACGGTATTTCTGTGGACGTCTATTATTAGCCTTCAGTTTAGTACCTAAGCCCTATTATGATGTACTGTATTGCTGTTGATGCACGAGATAAATTGAAAAAAAAATACAGTTATTGAAATTAAATAAATTTCATATACGAGGTTGAGGCAACAAGATGAAGATGTGAACGTGGGTGACGTTTGCATAATGGCGCTTTATTTTAGTTTCATTATTAGCATCTAGCAGGAGCAACTAAGTAGTACTAAAAAGTCCTAAGCTAGTTAATTCTTAATTATCTTTTTAATTTAATATCTTCAAATCGCCGAACTCAAGGCGACTCCCTGCGGAGTAGAACTCTCCGAGGTCTCTTCTTCATCATCTGCACCTCCAGTATCCACCTGGACAGCGCACCGGCTGCTCAAGAGGCTCCGTCCAGCACGTCCAGCAGACACTCCACTGCGCCACCTCGGCACTCGAGCCAAGGGAAGTACCTGCCAGGAATTCCTGAACCAACCACTCGTACGAACCTTCACCCTGAAGTCTCATGCCGCGTACCGTAGGTGAGACAATTTTATAAATATTGAATAAATCGTGTCTTCAGAGGATTCATTGTTTACTTCCTTTCCTACAAGCTGACCCGCTAGCTGCTAAGCGCGACAATGTTTTTATTAGCCTTATTTTATCATTTAATTCCAAAATACACTATACACATGGAATTAAATAAAAGATTACAACAAACAGCGACATTCACTGCGAAATGTAAAAGGTAAAGTTTTACAAGATTGCCGCGTTACAGATATAAATAAATAGTGAATAATGTATTTCCCTCGCGAAAAGTCGGATCTCAATCGGAATACGATGGCACTTAAAGTGCCAATCAATTTTTTTTTCTTTAATGCCTTTCACTCTTGCCGTTTTAGCAAGACGTATTTTGCCAATGCCGACGTAGAGACATTAAATTAACACATGAGGAGACTGTTCGGTTTATCAAAATTAGTTTATGTTATTAATGAATGACGTTTTCATATTATGCTCATTAATAGGAAACTTTTTTTATTTATAGTCAACGACCGTTATGAAGTAAATCCTAACACATTGAAAAACTATGAGATTTCTGAATATTAACAATGTGAATGATAGACAATAGTAGATTGATTACCAAAGGTGGAAAGTGATCCATTTCACCCGAGATATTTCTGGCGCTCGAATGAAGTGAGAGCGCCAATAGTTCGAGGGGAAAAGGGTAATTTCACCCGAGTTAGACACTCTACTTTTCATTTCGACTGTGAGGAAAGTAAAATAAGAAACTACAAAAAAAAATGAATTTACTTATATCCAACCTCCAACGGTACCTTTTTGGCTGGACACTTGCCACGGCTGACTATAAATAAAATCGAGTTGGTCACGACCAAAGAGCTTATATACAAAACTGGAGGTTGAACGCCGAACGAAGAAGTTTGACCTTTATTACTTATTTATATATTTCATCTCTTTCTTTCCTAACTAAAGAAAGAGATGGAATATGTTCGTGACATAATAAAGATCAAATTTCTTGTTTCTAACGGATGTTCGGCGTTCAACCTCCAGTGATGTATATAAGCTCCTTGGTCACGATGTGCATCTAGATGGCCATGCCGAAACGTGGGAAAAAAAGTTTCATTGACTTAAGTCAATTATCTTCGACTCCGTGGCTAATCGAAAAATAAAAAAAAAAAAACTTTTCACCCTAGAGATGAAAACGCATTTTTCCACCCAGCTATCCATGAAAATTATACTTTCCGAACAGGAGAGATGAAAAACAAAAATACAATGCTTACCTACTTGTTGCGTGTGGCAGAGTAGTAAGTATAGCTTTTTTTTTCAATGGTTGACATTAACAAAATCAGGAACTTCATAGTTGTGTCATGTGTCAGGATTGACTTCTTAGCGGCCGTGCACTATACCTTAGTACCAAATGTCAAAATGAAAATGTACAGTACAGTCACCAGCACCAATATCTGACACAACAAGCGTGCATAAATATCTGATACGACTCTATTTCTAGGGCCGGAAGGACGTGTCAGATATTTTTGCACGCTCCGCTGTGGCAGATATTAATGCTGGTGACTGTACGATTACTTGGAGTTAACACTTGACAGATGGGCGTGCTTTCAGTCAATTTTCAACTTTGAGGTCAAACAAATAAAGCCATTTTTAGTATACCGCTACCCACGTTTACAGATTATGTAAAAATTATTTTATTTGTATGACCTCAAAGTTGAAAATTGACTGAAGGCACGCCCATCTGTCAAGTGTTAACTCCAAGTAATCGCACTATACGGCTGTAGGAAGACCTGCTGAAGCTAATTGTAATTGATAGAGAACGATCAATAACGTTAAATAAACTTTCCGATAAAATACGATTTAAAACTATTACACACTACATCTATAGATAATAAATAAATATTAATATAGAACAAACTATTTACTGAATTAATTTAACAGAAACTTTTAACGCCTAAACATGTATAAGAGCAATATCTACTGTTAGCGGAATACAGGGCACGGAAACAGCAGGAAACTGCTGGGATTCATTGACCGTTGCCAGACAGGGCTTGAAACCGGGGGAAAAAATCTGTATGTAGCGTTTTCGTACCGATATTTTTGGTAGTAGTGCTTGAAAAAAGACAGAAAATACCGGAACTAGTGTTATAGGTACTTATTATAGTTTTTTCGACACCGTTTTCAAGCCCTGTGTCGGATAGATAACGACAGGTCCCAAAAATGCGGGACTTTAGTCAATTCGATTAAATTCTGCGTCGATTAAGGGATTGGGTTATAAGATAAGGTAAGATGGAAACACATGGTGCTCAATCGATACCTACATAATAATCGTATCCCCTAACAACGTATTTGCCAACGTGAAAAGCCGCTAGTACAAGGCAGTTACAAGTCGGGAAGAAATGTCTTGAACTTACCTACTTAATTAAAACTTGTTTTTTTTTTGTTTGACGATTTTCGTAACATGAAAAGACCGTGAGACTCATTCACTTTAAATGATATTGTAACGGATAACTCACGTCTTAAATCGAGTTTAGGTCGTCATGTTTCAATTGAGCGGTGGCGCGTAGTGCGCGTGTTGCGGCAACTGCCGAGTCGCGTTGCTCCTAGGAAGACAAGGGCTACGAATTAGTTCGAAACAGTCGAGCTAAACTCGATTTAAGACGTGAGTTATCCGTTACAATATCATTTAATATGATTTTCGTATTGTCGTACTATTCAATCTAAAAGTTCACGAATGACTCAATTAGAATTATCAAATTACAAACATAAAAAAAGAAAACTAACCAAAGAAAGCGCAATATTAATGTCTGGTCGTAGGTATACTCGTATTCCATCCTATAAACAATACACTTTTTTTTTCTTCGGCCAGTCGTATAAAAGGCAAACCCAATTAATTCGATACTGTATTCGATGTCACGAATCCAGCCACGTTTTTTTCAACCAATGAATTAAATTATTTTTGAATCAAAAGGGTAATTGGATTCTTTGCTTCCTAAATTAATCGCTGAGTTAGGTAGTTAACGTTGTGTCGCAACTGAGCTTAAATCAGAATCTCGAAGGTTGCCAGTTTATGTAATTCCCGTACAAAACGGAAATTCCAATTTAACATCGCCGGGGCTGGAACTTGGGGGGCTTCCTGGCCTCCATCTTAGCTCTGAGCTACGATTTGCTTCGTTACTTATTTATGTAGATTGCACATAACATAACAAACAATTATATTTGAATACTCGAGTAGTCTAGTGGACTTCTGGCCTCTCAAGCAGAGGATCGTGGGTTCAAACCCCATTTAAATTTTTCCACGAGCTTAACAGCGAAGGAAAACATCGTGAGGAAACCTGCACAAACTTGTGGAGCAACTCAATGAAGTGTGTGAAGTTCCCAATCCGCACTGGGCCCGCGCGGGAACTATGTCCCTTCCATTCTGAGAGGGGGCCTGTGCCCAGCAGTGGGACGTATAAGGCTTTGTAATTTGCAAAAGTTGGAAAGTCTTAACTGAAATTGAATTTTCTTAAAGAAAATGGCTCATTTTTAGGGTTCCGTAGTCAACTATAGGAACCCTTAGGTATAGTTTCGCCATGTCTGTCTGTCTGTCTGTCCGAACGTGGCAAAGCTCAGAGACTGTTAATACTAGAAAGCTGTAATTTGGCATGAATTTACATATCAGTCACGCCGACAGTGATAAAATTAAAAAAAAAACAAAAATTTGACTTGACTTGAATTGACGTAAAGTGGGGGTGTTTTTTTTCTCGACTAACCCTCTAGTATGGGGTTCCCAAGACGATTTTTCGATTTAGTGCTTGCGAAATACTCAAATAAATATCTGATACGGCTTTATTTCTAGGGCCGGTAGGACGTATCAGATATTTTTGCACGCTCCATTCAGGCACGTGACTGTACATTACGATGACATAGATAGCGTGATTCGTATTCCGGACAAGTCACGGTTGAAGACTGCACGTAATAAATGGATTGAATACCTATAGTAGATCTGTGGTCTGTGCCTACAATAGCGTAAAGGCAAGCACCCAACCGCGCACTACCTATACCACAATCCTATATATAGTGCCCTGGCAAAACACGTCTAAAAAACCACGCATTGGCAAAAAAAAACTTTTCAGTGTATACCTACCGTTGTGTAGCTTAAGAAATTCTGAATCAGGTAGTATAAGTAACTCAAAAGAGTTTTTTTTGTGATACCGCCTTTTGCCTTCACAAGGCCATGTAATGCACTTCCTGAAGTTAATACACGTATGTATCTGACTTGGCTTAAGGCTACTCAAATAAAAAAAAGAAGAGCTGAAAAGAACTCAAATTTGCCTATACATAGTATCCCTGCTGTCATGAAAATTACATTTTCGTCAACACCATAAACCACTGTAGAGTCTCGCGGAGAGAATCCTGACCGGACCCTCAGAATATCATTGCCAGATTTTTGTACTGTCAACGGATTCATATAAATATGCCAAATTTCAGTTTAATCGTATTCCAGGAATTGTATTAAAAATGGTTTGCAAATTTTGAAACCACGGCGACCTACAAAGTGACAATAAAACAAAGTTGCAAGTCAAAATAAAAACTTAAAAAAAAACTACAATTTGATAATAACCAGTTCAAAACTTGTTTTTTAAAGTAAACAGTTCTTTAAACCCGAATGCATGGCAGCGACTCTGGTGAAATATTCAATACCTAACTTAGTGTGCTAAGACGCGTTGGTACATCTTTACGAGCCGATTGACACAATTAGCAAGGTTTATGGCATTGAAATGTTATCAAGTAGGTACTTTCACCTCTGAGACCATAATTCGAACACGCTACGTATTGAAATGATGGCGAAAGATGGTTTCTTTCATTACCTTTGAAAATAGTAAAACGTTTTTTATGCAATATGGAAATGAGCAAGTAAGTAGTTACCCAGGTAACACAAGTGGAATCACAGTTACATTGCCAGCTTAGAAAACTAAAGACGAAATGTCTCTTAGTCTCTTGTACCAGTATATAATTTCTTTGGTTGAGTTAGTAAGCATGGCGGAACTAAGGGCTTGATTCAATACTCAATGCCGTCTCTGTTTGTTTCTTCCGATTAAACAGAGACGGCAACGCATTTATCTGTCACCTAAAATGTATCAATGAGTGGTGAAATGAAAAAGGCATAGGGCTTAATTGACCGAGCGAGCGGTAAGCGTAAATGAAGCATCTCCGTTTCAGCTTGGGCTCTAATGTTTTCGTATGTCCGGCTGCCCAGCTGTCTACTTTTCTCTACAGGCCCCAATGCTAAACAGATCCTCGTGATGTGAGCAATTTCGATAAATAATTATATGGATTTTTTTCGTCGATTCAGTTTTTGTAAATTTTTCGAAACATTAATTCAGTTTTAAGCTATGGAACGACGGCCTCGCTATTTGATAGCTTTTGGAACTGAGTTACTATTAATATAAATAAGAAATTATAACTATTTACTAACCTTAGATTACTTACGTTAGATGAGGAAGTGTGTGTCAACAATATGCTTTGTCTGTCTACACAGACGGCAGATTCATCTTTAAGGAAGGTCAACATGTCTACTGAGAAGTTATTATAGATATAAATACCCTCTTACCGCCCAGCGTCCTTTATAATTATAGGACTTATTGTAATTAGACATCGAACTCTTATAAAAGACACAAAGTTTATCAACCATTCCTGTTTACCGATGTATGCTTTATTACCGTTATGGCACTCCAGGCACCTTACCATATCATGTCTTAAATGCAATGTTTAACTATGTAACTGTTTGTTGCCTTAATAAATTAAAAAAAAAAGTTTCAGTTAATCTATCACAACAGGGCTGGAGCTGGATCTTTTGAACTGTACGGTTTTAATAGGTATACCTGAAGATCCTCAGAATTTGCATTAGATACTACGACCGCTATACTAACAAAATTAATAAAAGTAAAATAAAGTAAAAGTTTTAAGGAAGACCCATGCAAGAAACGTATTTTATTTGTACGGAAAGTACTATGACAAAGTCCCTATCGTTAAACTTGTTCTGCGCCCAGTTGTGGGTCGTGTAATAGGTACTATAACTTAGGTCCACTTTTAGTACCCGGAAAGTCAGTTGAAATACCCCACTAACATAATTAAAAAGCAGAACTAACATTGAGGGCAAAATACTTAATAAAAAACATTATTATCAACAAGAGATTAAGTCCGGTCAATAGACCGGGAAATGAAACTACTTAAGTTATGTTGACCTGTTATTTATATGTATTCTCGTACCTACATATCGCTCTCCTAGACCAAGAGTGCATCAACTCAAATACTACACTGGTTCACTGGTTTAATTTAATAAACCTTATAGAAAATCAAAGAAACCTTAATTAAAATGTGGTAGGTATAATAATTATTTTGTGTTGATTCACTCTTGATCTAGGAATGCGTTATATGTCTGTAGCGATTTTTTTTTATTCTTCAGGATGGCAAACGAGCAAGTGGGTCTCCCGATGGAGAGAGATCACCACCGCCCATAGACACCTGCAACACCAGGGGTATTGCAGATGCGTTGCCAACCTAGAGGCCTAAGATGGGATACCTCAAGTGCCAGTAATTTCACCGGCTGTCTGTGTGCTTCACGGCAGGATTAGCGAGCAAGATGGTGGTAGCAATCCGGGCGGACCTTGCACAAGGTCCTACCACCTGGAAAATGCGACGGCTATTGTACTTGAGGAGGGCTACGGTTGTTCATTTTATACCCTTAGAGAGCTGCAATGGCCAACTTAACAAGAAAAGGTGCGGATACAGTGCGGTCGTGACCTTAAACTGTCTGATAATCTGTTGGTAGAAGTTGTAAAAAACATGTGAGGTGTTGCATGGTACTTTTTTTAGGATCATTTTTTGTTTAGATGTTTTCTTTTTTAGGGTTCCGGAGTCAAAATGGCTAAAACGGAACCCTTATAGTTTCGCCATGTCTGTCTGTCTGTCTGGCTTTGCTGGCTATCAATGCTAGAAAGCTGTAATTTTGCACGGATATATAGGTAAACTATGCCGACAAAATGGTACAATTAAAAGTAAAAAAAAATTTTTTTAGGGTACCTCCCATAGACGTAAAGTGGGGGTGATTTTTTTTCTCATCCAACCCTATAGTGTGGGGTATCGTTGGATAGGTCTTTTAAAACTATTTTTCGCTTCAGTGATTTGTTTGCAAAATATTAAACTATAAAGTGCAAATTTTTATTAAAATCGAGCGTCTCCCCCCTGTAAAATCTAAACCGGTGGGTGGAAAAATTTGAAAAAAATCAGGACGGTAGTAAGTATTATCAATCTTACAAGGAAAACTATAACGGTTAAGTTTTCTTGAGAATTATTTGTAGTTTAAGAGTAGGTAAATAGCAGCCTAAGGTATAAAATATACTTAAACTTTGAATATTCCGTACAAAATACGAAATCCTTAGAAAAATATTGCTTAATTTTTTCGTAATGGCTACGGAACCTTATTTCGGGCGTGTCCGACACGCTCTTGGCACCGGTTTTTTGTATACGAGTATACGATATACTTCGTTTGTTTAAGCATTAGAAAAAGGGTAGGTAAACAATCTTGGCGATTTCTTTTTATTGAAATAAGCTTAAAAAAATTGTACCAATAATAGTACCGTAATAGTAGTAGTGGTATTACTTATGAAACCAAAAGAATGTAAATAGCCAATGGCCATATTATGTTCTTGCTATAATTTGTTATATTATTTGCTGTGACTTACATTATTTTTAACCGACTTCAAAAAAGAGGGAGGTTATTAATTCAGTTGTTTTTTTATGTTTGTTACCTCAGAACTCCGTCATTTATGAACAGATTTGATTTTTTTTTGCGTTCGTCTAGGAATGTCTTCAATCCAGGGAACTCCTCAAATGTTGTAGAGACACCTATAGTAAATTGGATATATTATTTAGTAGTAACTCTCGTGCATTTGCTCTTGAAAATCATCATTTGGTGAAGTGGAACGGATGATGAAGACCACAGTTGACCATCGGAGTTACTACTCAATAATAAGTATTTCACGTGTTGAATTTTAATTACTTTGACACAGTTGCTAAGCAATTTATGCTCCTCGTAATGCATATGGTAAAATGGGTGGTGAAGCACCAGGACTCCTCAATAATGAACGTTTCTGCATCGGAAAAAGCAATCTTTCGTAAAAGGTGACGAGCAGTTGATATTAAACTATTGTATCTTAAATTATTTACACTAAAAAGCGTGAAAAAAATTTATAACAAAAAATTTAACCGACTACAAAAAAACCATGAAAATAATTTTCTACCAGTCAGAAGTCGGTCGGTGCCTCAGCACGAGCCAACAGGAGTGATTGAAGCTCAATATAAAGTAGGTGAGGTAGATGACTATGAGTCCACTCCTGCTGGCTCGTGCTGAGGCACCGACCGACTTCAGACAGGTAGAAAATTATTTTCATCGTGTTTTTTGTCGGTTAAATTTTTTGTAATAAAAAATTTGCAAAAGTGTTTTTCAGTAATTAAAGAAACATCAAGATCGCTCATCTTCTTTCGAATGCTAAATTAAACGAAGTGTAAGTGATATAAAACAGTCTCATCAAAATCGTTGGTGGCCGCCAGGAAAGCCGCGTGTTGCGTTATATATGTAGCAAGAAGCAGCGCTATGAGACGACACTGATCGATATAGTGCACGTCCTATGTATTTATGTCTTAGCATGGATACTAAGGTTTAGTTTAGTCAAAATACAGTACTCATAATCTTATTCGATTTTACGTCACGTTTACGGCCGAATATACAGAGGGTTAATAGTTACATCTTTATATAGTTGCACCATATATCAATTCAATCATAATTAGGAACGAAGGAAATTCAAAGAAAACTAATAGCAATTTCAGATTTAAAGTTTATTTCGTTATACCGGTCTGATTTGATACACTGCATGATTTACATCAATTAGGGCAATTATTAGGGACCATGATTAACTCGTGGCTGTCTATTGTCCAAACATCAATATCTATTCAAGGCAAGCATGGCTATCATTCAGCCACACCATGGATATCACGTGCTCGACCATTCTAATCAGAACACAAACACACATTTGACCCATGGTATTGTTATCTAAACCACCACGGATATCGCTTCGCCATTATTAAAAATATAAACAACAATTTGACCCATGCCATGCCCATGGTATTGCTATCATTTGAGATAAGAAGATTCACGTAACAAATTATTGAAATGTCGAAACACAACCACAGTAAATTGGATCGTTTTCAATGTTTTATCAATCTCTCATCTTATCAATCTCAAAGTTTTTAGGCTTTTACATATCTAACGTCAGAGGAGAACTGACCTTATATTATGACTTTAATAATTACAAAAAGTCCCTACCAAAAGTTGGGATTTACAAGTGGATAAAACGGATTTCATACTGAAATTTTATTTCTATTTATTACGTTGCGAAAATATTTTATATATTAATATAATTAATAATAATATTATCAGAAATTATTATTGTTATTATTAGGTTATCAGAAAATATTGAACACGACTTTTTTGACAATCAAGCAAATAATGACAAGCAAAGTTCGGGGCCCGTGACGTTACGACGTGCTAAAAAATATCGCACGACGTAACGTCACGCAGATTTTTAACTGGCTATATTTTCGTAATTTTTCATTAAATTGTCAAAAGAAAAAAAAACACTTATGGACTAATTAGACTTGTTTATGACACTGGCATATTATGGTTTGTACCTATTGTTTGTATATTCATGATACTAATACAAATAAATTAATACGCTACAAATAAATAATAAGTCAGGAAGCGTAACTCAGAACAAATTCCACACAAAAAGAGGCCATGCTATAAACCAATACGACTTATGAACGAATCATTTTCGAGGTTGCAAAAAGACGTGCCTCTGTTGATTGGTTAAAATTCAGAAACATAGCAGGGATTGGTTTGCGCGCGTGATGCAATGTCAGATGACGCGCAGAGCACGATTTTTAAGCCTCGCCTACTAAGAACACGTAAGGCCATTTTTCTAACCCAGTTACATTTCCTGACTTATTATTTATTCGTAGTTAATACGGTTACAAAGTCTCCTGAAACATTAAGCACAAATGCAATCCCACTGAATCGGCATTAACAAACCTAATAAAGATGACATTATGATGGAGACAAGTCCTTAGTACCTACCTAACGCATCGTTCATTGAAAAAAGAGGGCAATCGAGCACGAACGAATCATCGCGACACAAATACGAAGATGCAAAAACACCATCGACATAGTGTAGTACTCGTACCTACTCGTATTATTTAATCTGTGATTAGTAGAGACCGAATTGTATGCAACATAAGAACAATGCTTGCAAATAAATGCGTCATAAATGTTAGAAATTTGCACGAGAACTGACAAAATTATGAAGTATTAAAGTATTTTTTAAAATTTATTGTAATATAATTTATTTTTCGACAGTAAAGTAGTAATTGGGTATTTAATATATTTTTTTCATTTTAGTACACGTCAACAATAAGATGCTGTTCCAAATGATCAGTACAAAATTGTGCCTTCGATCACTAAAACATTTTCATAAGTGGAAAAATGCCGTTCCAGATCCACTGCGGTGATTGGGCTGTATTTAAATTTCAGTGACACCAAGGGTGATACAAATGTTAACATTTACTGCCTTGACAACGAATCATTAATCCACTGACACAACATCTTAACTCACTGAGAAATATTGTAAATACAGTAAAAATATGCATCATCACAAGATTTTAGACAAATTATGCCTAAACCGGTGAAAACGATCTAAATATGCAAATTCACAAGCAAACATGCTACTGCATATAATCCGGTCTCTAGCGATTAACATCAACAGTTCGCTTTCCTTCGTTCCAAGATCAACATGTTCATCTTATATGTTTCAAAAACTTTATGACATTTTAAAATATCTACTGTTTGAACCACACACATAATATAACTTATATATTTTATACTTAATGTTCTTCGTTTGATGCCATCGCAAACGCGGGACAATCCCCATGCAAGATCTTACTTCACATATTAATCAATGTCACAATAATAATCACGATGCAATAAATAATACTTCAATACATTCACATCCTTTGACAAGTTTATCATCACATGACTTAACTTTCTGCTAAGGCACCAGCCAGTTTTCCAGTACTATACATGGTGCTATATAAATGGAAGAACAGATACAGGAGCAATCCCACGCAGACTATGAAGAAAACTATGCAGAAACACACCACACATTCTGACAGGTACACTCTTAGTCTGTCTGTTCTGCTCATGTGGGGTCCAGGGAGATCCACACTTTCGTAAGACCACATCTTCGCGACACTAGTCTTGCTCAAATTTGATCACAGTTATCTTGATAAATTTTCACCGGCACAGTACGTTCGTTATCGCCTTATCTAGTTTTAAATTAACGTCAGTCTCATATTTGCTTTCCGCATTACGTTCTGTTAGATACATTATTTTTTCCGTCACTCACGATTTAGCGGAGCGTTGTTTTTAAATAATGTGGACGATGCGCGGGCGGCTGTTCGCGACGGTAGATTGTATACGTTTGCGTTATTTGCTCGGCTGAGCTCGCCGTACTCGTATTCTGCAGTATAATAACATTCACTCGTGCACTGTGTGCGTATTACTTCACTGATAACGCATTGGTCGTTATTTCACTGTGTATACTGACACAGCCGTTTATTGCAGTTAATTTGACGTTAAATTGCTTTCAGATTAGATTCCGAATCTGTATTGTTTTATGTTTTAACCTTATCTTCGAGTATTGTTATTTCACGAACGTAAATATTTAACTACAAATTAAAAGTAAATTCTGCTAAGATATATTTCGTATCTGGCAAACAAAGTGCTGTGGAATAATATCAAATCGGTGGTGTGGTTCGTTTATTTTATTATATCGTTTGTTAAAATAAATCCTTACGTTTTTTCTACTCGTTACCTAACCCCAGTTGTACCCTATTATTCTCTGGCGAAAAGGGTAAAGGTAGCACACCCATGCGGCATGCAAATGAGGCAGCCGAAGGCCGATCGATCCCCTCGCCATGCGCGCCCGCACGCTCGCCGCATGCATTGTAGATCTCTGCCAACGTGCCTTACGTTGGGCGTACAAAAGGTCATGTACCTACTTAACTCTACATTAAACTAGGACTGTAGTTATTGACATGTTCATGATCATGCATGACACTTTGTAATTATGAAGATAATCGATTCAATTTTCGAATCGACTATTTTCGAAAATTATCATTTCATTTTGAAACTCGTGTTTAAATAAAAGACGTGTCGACATTATGAATTGAGCTAAGCCACACGTTTAACTCTTGCTGAAAAAATGTTTTTTCATGATTTGCTACGAGTGAACTGCCCAAACCCCCCTGAAAAATATTTATTTTTGTCATTTTGTTACTTCATCACACCTAAACCAATGAACCGATTTAGATGAAATTCGGTATACAGATAATTTGAATTTCGGAAAAGGACACAGGATAGTTTTCATTGCGGATAATTGCATAGTTCCCGTGGGATAGCGACAAACGAATTCTGCGAGGACGGAGTCGCGGGTAACAGCTAGTCTAAACTAAATAGCGGCCATCACAAGACACTTATATACCTACTTTTATCAATTTACGTCTTATAGTTTTTGAGTGAACTGCCTGTGACATACGGACGGACGCAAGGACGGACGGACAGAGTCCGGACAGGAGGAAATTATAAGGGTTTCGTTTTTTGTTATTTTGACCATGGAACCAAGCGACATATCGTCACAACTTTGAAAAAAATGTCGTATCTAAAATCAATATGTCAACAAAATTGAACCTTGCCTTAATGTTGATAAAGTTCACTCAGAAAAGTTATCTATTTTGAGGTGCGAGTTTTCTAAAAGTAGTGACGATATTATTTTGACTGCCGTGTATGTTTGCGTTTAACCTCCATGTGTTCCTGAGAAAATGGCCTTGACCGACAAGCAGAAAGACAAGGAATGATACCTTATGGGTTCTTTATTCCCTTTGAGGTATGAAACCCTAAAAACAAACAATAATCCACTATCAATAACTCAACGCGTCTTTATTATACCTAAGGCGTAATCGTTTTATTTAATGCTCTAGGATTATTGCTAAGCCTTTACGTGATATACTTCATATAACATCACATCAGTCGATATACCTTTCCTATAAACAAATTGAATAATGTACACATATCAAAACATCTTATGACACTATTATCCCTTGACAAATTTGATGTTTTGACGCAGTAGTAATATCACCATCATCATCATCAGCCTACAGCAGTCCACTGCTGGACATAGGCCTCTTCCATGGCGCGCCACAACACTCTGTCTTCAGCCCCTCGCATCCATCCGCCGCCAGCGACCTTTTAAGTTCGTCCGTCCACCGTGCCTCAGGACGCCCTACACTACTTTTTCCCGTCCGTGGTCCCCATTCGAGGACTCGTCTGCTCCACCGTTCATCGGTCCTGTGAAAGACGTGGCCAGCCCAACGCCACTTCAGCGAATTAATTCTTTGAGCAACGTCGGTCACTTTCGTTCTTTGTCGAATAATGTGATTTCGGATTTTATAAGTTTAGTAATAAACTAATACTTGTAAAACAATACCTATTGAAATGTTCAAAACTGTCTAGAAAATATCCCTTGGCACTTTGATGAGTGTAGTACAAATAAGTGTGCGTGACCAATCAAAATCGACTGAAATAAAAGTAGGTACATATTTCATTTTCAGTTTGGCTGTGGAAATACAGCGGGTTCAATTTCAAGTACAAATAACGAAGGAGCTAATTGGGCACATCGCAGTATGTAACTGGAAAATTTATTCATTCGTTGGATCTGTGTGACATAATGCTGTATGTGAAAGTGGATGAGGGTGAGTTTAGCATGAAAATATATATTCGTGTCATTCAGATGTAATCGTTTGTTACGTATATCGTATGGTTGCGGCAAGGTAAACAATTGATCACTTTTTTATAATGTGGTCTAATTCCCAACCATTTCGAGGAATAGGTTTATTAAATAATTTTATCACATTTTAGTAAAAAAATACTAAATCATCGTGTGTATAATTTGCAAAATAACGTTTGACCTTTGTTTGACCTTCATCGTAAATAAACGTTATGTAACTAAACTGCCTAATCCTAACACTGACAGGTGACAGATGACACTACGTTTTTTTAAATAATTGTTACGGGCAAAGATAAACGTAGCTTTTAACTCCATAACAACTACGGTTAGCTATAATTCCGGTTAACTTATAAATGGGAAAAAAATTAAAATACCACCAACGGGACTTATCACGCTAACACACACGAGTAATATTTACCTCGACGTTTCGGCAACATTGAGTGAAAATTACGAAAGTTTAAAACGTTATAAAAATTTAAAACCCAATTAAAACCAAAACCCTTCAAATAGATGTCTTAAGTTCACAACCGAGTAATAAGTAAGTATAACAAAATTTTCCCAAAATTTCCGCGGCATAAGGAATAAAGAGGATGCGAAGAGGCTGAGAGCAGCGCGCTTTCCCTGCTTTATCTTAAAAACGGTTAAGCGTAAAAACAAGAGAAAAAACAGAAAAAAATATAAATAATTTCGTAGTACATGTAAATGTAATCAATCAAAATCAAAGGAAGTGAGATTAGCAAAAACCGATTTTAGACACCATACCTTGAATATCTTAAGAGAGATTCAGTGAGACTTTAGGGGTAATTTTTAGAATGCCAAAATAAAAGTTTCTAGCCTGTTATCTCTTATTACGAGGTAGGCAACTCTCATATTGCTTATGCGACTGCATTACAACGTGTTATTGTCAGTCCAAATTCTTTTCCCTCGCGTGCTCCGTTGTTTCTTTTGAAACCGATTTCATTTCGTGCTCTAAACAAATTAAACCCCACCACGCCACATGTTGGGGTAAATCGGTCAAATGGGCCAGACAGCTCCCAGATGCACCCCTCGTTCATACAAACAGACCAAAAGGAACTTTAGTACTATGATGTAAAGTAAATTTTATCTTACCGGGTTGCAAAAAGTAAAAAAAAAATGTTGTGAATGGTGGCAGGGTCTTTCTGTGGCATTTGGTCGACGGTACGCGTACTATAGAAAGCTCGGAAGTGTGTTGGTGTGTTTTTTCTTGATACTAAAGGTGTAAGCAGGTTTACGCAAGATTTCACTGCGAAGGGGCACGGACGCAAGGTGGGTAATTTTTTTTGCATAGGTAGCGTGTGTGTGTGAGCAAGCAAGAGCGAGAAAACAAGTGAGTTAGCAGATGGATGGCTTCATTGACAGCTGAGTTATCTTCCTGCATCTGTCCTTTTTCGCTACAAATATTTTATATCTGATATCAATGTGAAATATGTAATGTAGGTATGTGGTTCTGAGATTAACTAATCCTTGTGATAAATTATCATTGAAATTTAAGATAGGTAACGGTATAAGTAAGACTAGGTATAGGTCGATAATTCAATTCAACGTCTCTATTATGAAAAAAAACTCTCGTATGTAGATTTTGATACCTATGTACTCGTACATACTGTTGATTTTAATCGGCAAGCGTCTAATAAAAAACTTAATGCCGCAAGCTGTTACGTGTTTCAGGATATTTTAAAAAGGCAATGACTAAAGTATTATCAAATTATAAATACAGGACGGTTTGTGAGTTTAAATATGGAGCTGTGGAGTTCGTCAAATAACAAAACTCTTTTATAAAACAATGCAACTAAGCCGTGCTAGGGCTTAATGGATTCGTTGTGAGATGCACTTTGGAAATAAATCACTAAAAAGTAAGAAATAAAAAAAAAAGTAAAAAAAAAAACTCCAAAATTGTTTTTTAACAAAAATAGAACCGATTACAAAAAAACTTGAAAATAATTTTCTACTAGCTTGAAGTCGGTGCCAGCAGGAGTGGAACTATAGTCTTCTACCTCACCATCGTACTATACTGGGCTTCAATCACTCCTGTTGGCTCGTGCTCAGGCACCGACATCAAGTCAGTAGAAAAACATTTTCAAGATTTTTGTAGTCGGTCCTAATTATGTAAAAAAAAAATTTGGACTTTTTCACTTTTACTTTTTTTTGTGACTTCGTTCATTACACTTAAGAGGGTTTATACCTGCTGACCTGACAACGTTGCATTTTTGTTAGTTTATCTCGATTATTCCATAAAAATTGAATGAAAATTAATAATGTTGTCTGATAGAACCCTTCTTAATATATAAGTTAATGTGTCTACTCCAATAATTATTCGTTATAGACTTTTATTTTCTTTAAAAACCGGTCATAAACATTAATTCGTTTTTAAGGAAAACATTGAAGATATTTAAATCATCTACATTCAAATTATTTGAAAATATTATGACACAAAAATAGCTCAGTTATATGCGAGGAGAATCGAACCTTGCATTTAAAGCCCCATGGTCGGAGGCACTCCAAATATTATGTTGATTAAATAATGCATGTTCTTTAAAAGTAGGTATGCTATAGTTGAGTTAGAAGCCGTGGTGGCCTAGTGGTTTGACATATCGCCTCTCAAGCAGCAGCTGGTCGTGGGTCCAAATCCCCGGCTCGCACCTCTGAGTTTTTCGAAATTCATGTGCGGAATTACATTTGAAATTTATCACGAGCTTTGCGGTGAAGGAAAACATCGTGAGGAAACCTGCACAAACCTGCGAAGCAATTAAATGGTGCGTGTGAAGTTCCCAATCCGCATTGCGCCCGCGTGGGAACTATGGCCCAAGCCTTCTTATTCTGCGAGGAGGCCTGTGCCCAGCAGTGGGTCGTATATAGGCTGGGATGATGCTATAGTTAATTTTTATATAAAATTTTGAATGTAAGAAGCCTGGAAATTTCGCATTAAGAAGACCAAAGGTAACTTGTGATTTGAATATGCGTTTAATAATCAATAATCAAAGCCCAAGCCTTTTTAATCTGAGAGGAGATCTGTGCCCAGCGATGGGACGTAGATGGCCTGGGATGGTGATGATTATGAATCAACAAGATCTCAGACTTGCACTCTAATACGCCTTCTCCATGTTTAGAAGACAGTATCCGAGATCCGCTCGATATAGCGTATATACACGAATTTCAGAAACCAAACACGAGTTGTGAATTGTTGAAAAGGCAGTGTTCATTCGTTAATCTCAAATTCCATCACAATTAGGCTTTGTGGAACTTTTATTAGGTATTCTGAAAATAGAGGGCACTGAAATTAAAATCATTTCACCAAACAAGATCGCTATTCAATGCAGAAATGTATGTATGTTTGTATGTGTGTACAGTCGTGAACCGTGATTGTTAAGCATTGGCATCTATGTACCTTACGGCACACATATACACATACATACATACACAAGTAGATGTCGATGTTATTGAGCCCTTGCCACGGTTCGAAATTTACGTAATGCTATATCGCTTGACAATATTTACACAATATGACAATTTGAAAACCGTCCAGCCCTTAAGGTTACAGAGAGGACCATACAATTAGACGTACATATTTACAGTCACCATCATTAATATCTGCCACAGCGGAGCGTGCAAAAATACCTGACACGTCCTTCCGGCCCTAGAAATAGAGTCGAATCAGATATTTATGCACGCATAAATATCTGATTTATTTGTACATCCGATTGAAAAACATAACCCTCTTTCGGGCGGTTGAATCAAAAAAGCTGAAACAATTATCACCTCAAATTCCTCGTACCATGAGACCTGCTCGAAGCCTAAACTGTCGATAGTAGAGTTTTTCGTAATTAAAAGCACTCGACACTCGATTCTATTTTTATGTTCGTGCCATTTCAATGTTAATAATCCCCACAGTATTAAAAGTACATTCATTTGAAAATCCGTATAAAATGAAAACTTATTTGATGCCTAAAAATATATTGAAACCCTTGTCGTTCAGCTAAAAATAGGCCACGAATCAAAAGCCTGCCTACGTCATATCGGACCTTGTAGGTTGTAGGTAGATGCTGTTATTATAATTCAGCGTCGATGCCGACGCCAACGATGGGTTCACTATTACGAAATATTCTTAACAGGAAAATAATAATTGGGCTTATGCGGAGATCGGAGATGAAGAGGAGCAGGCCTTTGCCTAGCAGAAGGACAGACATAATAATTAAAAAATTGCGCGTCGTGAGCGTACGTGCTACGTTTGTTAAAACATACGCATAACAACCATTAGCGGGTCTAATTTAACGTGGAAATTTAAATAATTAGAGTTCCGTACCCCAAAAAGAAAAAAACGGAACCCATATTATCTCGTGAGTCCTCGCGTATGTACTTTATAAAGAACAAATCCGCACTGAGAGTAACAGCCGAATATCCCATCCCACTAAAATTACACTAATTCTTTTAGTTCATTGATAAGGACCTTTGCAAAGTAACGACTGATTCAATAAATTAACTATCAGGTAGTTTATATCAATGAACTGAATCGTCTGCTTAAGTTAACGGAAATAAAAAAAAACACGGTGTAGACCAAGAAACTTATCCAATCTAGCCCGTTATGTGGTCTCTGACCCATCTAGTCCGTTATTTGCTCTTGGTAGGTAAGTACATATACATGGTGATTATATACAAGCCACAATACGCCATACAATAGTTAATCTAGTAAGGCAGGGTCTGATTAGACTCCAAACGTGCTAATACCGTCTAATTCAGCTTCAGGCAAGCATTAAGGCATGTAGGAACCTACTGAATATTAAAGCGTAAAGCATTAAATTTTAACTGGTTAACTTAGTTTAGTTTATTTTATACATTCAATGTATATAGTAAAAATACATAGGTATAATGAAGTAAAGAAACAAACTATAAAAATATGAATAATAATTGATTGAGTTCTCCTTTTGTAGATTTTTTTGACGTCCATAAGATCTAAGTTAAAGAGCAACTTAAAGCTGACTTAGTCAATTTACTGGTAGATTAGTACCTAGGTATATTACCTGCTAGATTTGTCTGTTGTTTGTTTATAGCTAAGCTTAATACTCAGCAGCGGAGTGGTGAGCGAGATAAAAATACACCAATAGAATTGTATACCTAAAATCACCGCAGTGCAGTGCAATCAGTGGACAGGGAGTTTAATTAGCTTAAAAAGTCATACAAAACTGGGAAGCGGAGCAAGGAAGAGGAGCGGGGAAGTGGGGCGGAGAAAAGTCTAGGAAGTTAGAGCGAATTAAACTCCATCTGTTAAGTCCATCTCTACCTACGTCTTTGGTCTGAGTACTAATAGTAAATAAATAATCCAACAGTGCACGTTCTACGGCTGGCAAGATGATGATGATGATATATTGTTATTTGCCTTTTCAGAATGATCCCCGATATCACCTCTCCAGCGACGCCTCCAGAAGATCAGAAACCCAAGTTGACAGCCCACGAGTTCCACAAAACACTATTGAAAATGCTTTCAAAGTACGAAGGCGAGGTTGATGAGCAAGTCCACAAAATGCTCATTGAGTACGCGTACAGAGGCAGTGACGTCAGCTATAGTTCACGAAATGAAAGTGCACGTCGATAAGTGTCAAGATTTTTTAAACAGAAGGAGGTATTTGTTAGCAAAACGAATCTATCTATTCAACTCGGTAGCTTGAGGAATTAACGCTAATGAAAAACAGAATCTCATTTAGGTATCTAAAAAAACCGCATCTCTTTAGAGTTTTTCCTAAATACATAAAACGAACGTACTATCATAGTATATTGTAACCACAACCAATGTAATCACTGTAGATCACAGGTAGATCTGTGCTTAAAAATGGCCAAATCGCTTTGAAAATTTGACACTGCATTATTTGATGTTCTTAAACAAAGCTAATTTAAAGCACGAAACGAAAACTAACACAAAGTAAGTACATAGCCAAATAAAAATATTCTTTTGTGAGAAATCTTTACCCTTCATAAGGGCCCCAAACAAATTTTTATACGGGGCCCCGCCAAGGCACGCTACGCCACTGCCGATTTGTATAGATTTACACACTTTGGTATGTACTCGAAACCGACATTATGAGCATTGCTGAAATGTGTATGAAGTTCAACTGTCGTAAGAGAAATCTATAGGTACAAATTAAAAAAAAAACTTTTTCTTCCTCGAATTGAATAGCATTAGCCAAAGTATTTCTAGTCTAGCTTAAGATTTATTTATCTACTCATATAATATGAATTAAGTAATTGAGATTTTTATGTGCTTCAATTTGTAATACTCATTAGGTATGTTAATGAACTATCTAATAAAATTAACTTAAAGAACGTTTTTAATGTCTACTTTGTTAAGCTCTAATTAATATTAAATGGACATGAATTCGTAATTAATGGAAATAGAGTGTAGAAATAAATATACTATTTACACATCATCGTGAATTTTGATTTATTTAATATTCAAATCTTTATCTATACATAATGTATCGCCTAGATCTTAGTCAAAACCACAGTGACTTTTAATCGCCATATTTCAGAAGTTCTAAACGAAATCTGGTAGGTACTGCATTTTGTTAATTACATGACATAAAGTTCATAAATTATACTTAAAAAAAATACACAAGTTTTTAGAATGAATAAAAAATCTGTACACTTACAATGGGACGATTCATTCCGTACACAATAGAGATTTACTTAACAATTATATTTCGTAATATTTGACTAGGTAGTGACTAGATTAGACCATTGGATCGGGCCACCTGTTGCTTCGATTCGCAATTTTCCACCTTACGGCATCCGTCTTAAATACTAACCCGAGCCCGGTATGGAAAGGAATGTACTTATACGTAGAACTTGGTCGAAACACGAAAAACAATCACTCAAAATATAAGCACAGAGTCACAGAGTCGTTTGAGGAACAATGGTTGGTCTGGAATGGGTACATATAGTTAGTTTTGGGCGGGCTCTGGGCCCAGCAACACTCAGGCGACGGCCATCTCGCCGATGCCGCGCAACAGACGCGAGCGCAGCCGCGCAAACACCGGGTGCTCGATGGGGATGCCGCGACCGTGCAGGAACCGCAGCGTTTCTTGAGCGCACACCAGAAATCCCAACTGCTCGGGGTCCATGTCCACTGGCACCGAATCCAAAAGCGGGTCC
Organism: Choristoneura fumiferana; assembly: GCF_025370935.1. NCBI lineage: Eukaryota > Metazoa > Arthropoda > Insecta > Lepidoptera > Tortricidae > Choristoneura > Choristoneura fumiferana. Next base: position 5,810,633 of record NC_133494.1, read on the forward strand.
TCGTTCTCGTCTCCGAACTCTTCGTCCTCATCCCCCGAGGACGGCTCGCGGCGCTGTGTATCATCCAATTCCACTGAACAAATGCGCCCGAAAAGTCGTTTCAACGCTTGCCGCTTCTCAGCGCTCTCCGAATCATGCAGCAAAGGCTCGCTGCGGGAGCGCTTGCGGCGCCGCTGCCTCTTAACACGCAAATCAGCCTCCGTTTCATCAGAATCGCGTTTGCGCTTACCAGTCATTATCGCAGTTAGTCTGCCGGCGTCAGATTGCACACTGCGAATGGGCCGTACTCAGGGAATTGAAGGGCCACGACGCAATTAAACGGGTGTCGTCCTTCCCTTTTTGCCGGCGGGGCGGGACGCGCGTGCGAGCGAGACGGCGACGGCAGCTGCACCGGGAACAGCTGGGTGACCAGTTGCAGGGAGCGGGGCACGCACGCTTTGTTTGATAAAGTTTATTCGGTGGAATAAAATTGTTAGCCGCGATTGCGCGAGCCGGCGGGGCGCGGGCGGGGCGAGACAGGACCGGCCGGGCCGGCAGCTGCGTGGCATCTGCCGCCCCGGCTTCAGGTGAATTCCCCATGCTTCGTCTCAAGGCGCCTTCTATCGACTTAGCTCGGTGTAAACAAAGCTACCTGCCTTCCTAACCTGCGTAACTAAACCCTACAAATTGATGAAACAGACAGAGGCGGACGCTCGGAGACTGATTCCGAATGCGATGCCTTTGTTTACTCAACAAATCGGTCACTACAGTAGGTACTTATGATCTACAATTTCGATGGATTTTGAACTGAATATATCGTTAATGTGTTATTTTGACAGAGTTTTACGATGAATAAGAAAATGAAGGTAGATTTGTAGCTCCGGGCACGTAAAAAACGTACGCAAAAGAGTAAAAAAAGACATCGCCCTTGTTCCATCGACAAAGTAATTACCTGATTAAACTTCAAACCTCCCGTAGTGGGCTGTGTAAAAGGGAAACTAAATAAAACGCATCCGCGCTCATCGTTTCACGAACATTTCAGGCCACTATGTACAAAGGTAAACTAAGTACATAAATAGTAAAAATCAATACTGCCCGGCTTATGTACTGCTATATACAGGAAACGAACTGTCGAATATAGTGAACTACAGACGTAATCTGTGTATGTATTAGAGACTGTGACATTTTATGTTAGTAGTTGATCGCTGGCTATTCATATTGCCGGCGAGAACTCTTACTCCTCTGGTTAGTTGCAGCGATGCTAGCAAAGATGAAATTCGCTCAGCGATGCTTGCTTAGCAGACACATCTTCCGCTGAAAGAACAAGAAGTGGTCATTTTGCTTTATAGTGCAAGTACCTAATAACCTGTCACATTCGCCATTACACCGTATCATATAATGTCATGACAGTAACTAATAGCAACATGTCAGGCAAAAATATATTCTTTGTATTGGAAGGCATGAGACTATGCCCACTATACTAAAAACTGGAATTCAAGACCAAAAAGTCTACGACAGATATGTCACTGTTAAATCTCTCAATCTGTCACTGTCAAATAAACTTTTCAGGTTTAGCCAACCTTTTTTATCAGTGATCATAAAATTCTATATTGTTGTTGTGTCTGTCATTTTTTAATGCGCAAGTTGTCTCCGCGTGGTTTCTGGAATTTTGCTATCAAGTTGCGAAAACTACAATCACCGTACAACGTGAAGAAGAAGAATATATTTATCTTTAATTTAACTGACATTGGCCTAAGCCTTAAGGCCGCCATTGAGGGGAATAATAATAACCTTTTTTAATATGATTCCTTGTATTGTTATTAAATAAGGATTTTGTGAAATAAATATATTTACTAACTTATTTTCAACTCTCAACTAACATTGAGACAATTTTATTCTAAGGAACATAAACAGGATAAGGTTGCGTTGTTCTACCACAGTGTAGTCCTGAATATTTATTTTATTCCGTTTTTTCGTATTTGTTGTTATGGCCGCAACAGAATACATTATCTGTGAAAATTTCAACTGCCATGGTTTATGTTATGAGATACAGTACAGCCTAATGACAGACGGACAACTGAGTCTTAGTAATAGGCCTCATATTAAATCACAGGAAAGGAATTTGAAAAGGTTAAATGAAATATTTTTTAACTGTTTTAACCACCATATTTAGCCACCATAAACCCCATAAAGCGCGCTACACACTATTACTCTGCAGTTTTGTTGATTAGCTAAATGTATGTAAAAAATTAAATCAAATATTAGTTTGATTTTATCGTAATTGTAAATTATTGCACCAAATGTTATGAATGGTTTGCTAATGTTTCGGCGAATAACGTTTGGCAACCTGTTACATTTCGCAACTTTTAATTTCCCAACTGTTTAATATTTCTGAAACTGTAAATACTAACTAACCTAACCTAACCCAAAGGGTTCTACACGATGGCCCTGTAATAAATCCCGAAATGTTTACAGTTTTAGAGTTTGCGAAATGAAAAGTTGCGAAATGAAACAGTTTGCCAAACGTTACGTTGCGAAAAGGCAGTACTCGGTTATGAATACCTGAAGAAATACAAGCACAATACCATTTTTTCAACCAAAAATTACGAAATAATTAAGTTTTTATTCAGGCGTCTAGTATTTATGTAAAAGTAGTACTTAAACAAAATTACTTCTTTAAATTATAGAATCGAAATTACTAATAAAAAGAATATTCTATCGTGTGTTTTAAAAAAAGGAATGTACTTTTGTACACACATTTTATTTCAGTGGCAGCATTGTAGTAGATTTTTTGTTCTTGAATTCCAGTTTTAAGTATAGCACGTTTCCTAACCAACCGTCGCCGTCAAATGTCATGTATGCGCTTGTCATTCCGTTCCTGTCACGTTCTATTACGGTCATGGCATCGTACGGTGTAATGGGTAGAGACCTTTTTAGCCCAGCTACGAATCTATCGGAACTACACACTCGCTTCTTGCTGTTAGCTCGTATCTAGTTTCTAGCTCTATTCGCTTCTCGTTCATCGACGGCGGTGGGACAAAAGCTTAAATCTAGGGCCACGATATTTTGCATGAGTGATCGTCATGTTATGACACAAACGAAGAACTCGATGTGTCTTTTGGTAATTCACATGGAAATTCAGTAAAATCTCGGAATTTCAACCACCACCATTGACCACCAAAGTTCAAGACTAATGCGCTCCATTCTACTTGAAATGTCAACTGTTTCTGCGTTATTAACCGACGAAAAAAACGGAGGAGGTTCTCAAGTCGACGCGTTTTTTTTTAATGTATGACCACGCATAACTTTTTACAGAGTAGTCCGATTTTGATGATTCTTTTTTAATTGGAAAGCGGATACCCCGAGAGTGGTCTCATTTAAATTTGGAAAAAATATTCCTACCCTAAGGGTAGGAAAACAGGGGATGATTGATTGTTCAGTCGCTGATTGTACTGTATAACCAGGCATAACTTTTTACAGAGTAGTCTGATTTTCATAATTCTTTTTTTATTAGATAGGGTATACCTTGAAGTATACATTTGGGAAAAAAACACCCCAAGGGTGGGAAAAAAGTATAAAATAAAAACTTTTTAACAAAAAAATTGAACCGCCGAAAAAAGTGAGAAGCGCAAAATAATACCTTTTTTGTTTGACCTTAATCTAGGTACCACTTTGAACCAGGAGGAGTGATAGAAGCCCAACAGGTAGACGACTATAGGTCCACTCCTCCTGGCTCGCGCTGAGGCACCGACTTCAAACTGGTACTTAAAAAGGTATTATTTTTTGCTTTTCAGTTTTTTCGGCGGTTATTTTTTTGTTAATTGGTATCCAGAAGCGTGTTGCTCGCTGTGTATCGTAGATAGAATTTTTGTATAGGAGGAGTACTATGAAACACAAATTTATTTTTTTCCTTGCTTTTTAATTGTTTGGAATCTTTGGTGCACGCTCCGCTTAACTTCGCTTCGTCCCTAAGCACTTGGTAAAGGTAGAGCAGTGCCCTTAGTGTAAGTTTTCGGTTACAAAATACGTCTCGATCGCGTTCGCGTTATAATCTCAATTTGTATGGAAACACGAACAGCGCCTCTAGCGGAACGTTTGCGATGTTCGTGCTTCCATACAACTTCAGATTTTACGCGAACGCGATCGAGACGTATTTTGTAACCGATAACTTACACTAGGGGTACTGGCCCTATACTACGAACTTAGGACTTGCCGTCCCGCTGACGCTTTAGTTATTCAATACGAGAGTGAGAGGGACGATACGGTACGAACTTTGAATGTCGTATTAGCCCCCTTGGTTATTTTTGGCGCTCGTTGGTCGCCGGATTCTATCGAACATCCCACGCGGCGTCACGTGTCTTAAAAAAAAACCGGCCAAGAGCGTGTCAGACACGCCCGAAATAGGGTTCCGTAGCCATTACGAAAAAATTAAGTAATATTTTTCTAAGGACTTCGTATTTTGTACGGAATATTCCAAGTTTAGGTATATTTTATACCTTGGGTGCTATTTACCCTTAAACTACTAATAATTCTCAAGAAAACTTAATTGATATAGTTTTCCTTGTAAGTAAGTTTATTATACTTACTACCGTTACTTGTACTATTACTTATTCTGAGCTACCGTCCGGAATATTTTCAAATTTTTCACGCGCTCGATTTTAATGAAAAATTGCACTTAAAAGCTGAATATTTCGCAAGCAGAGAACTGAATAGAAAAATTGTTTTAGCAACTCCCCATATATATTCGTGCAAAATTACAGTTTTCTAGCATTAATAGTCCCTGAGCAAAGCCGCGGACGGACAGACAGACAGACATACATGGTGAAACTATAAGGGTTCCGTTTTTGCCATTTTTGGCTACGGAACCCCAAAAAGCACCGTTCCGTTCGCTCCCTCCTGTTATAGGATAAGTTTGTCTTTATACATTAGAATCTGTTTCTCACTGTAATCTGTTGTTACAAGCTTTTATCTTGCCCTGTTACTTTATTTATTTGGGTCAAATCTTAGAAACTAAATTTAACCCACTTCCTGTGGTCGGACTTGAAATTTGGCATACTTATGTAAATCTGGTGACCATACAATAATCTGGTTGTGGCATCTTGGTGTTTCAGATAGGATCGACTCCGCAGGGCGGAACTCCTCAAAGTTTAATGGCATTGACTTGAAATTTGGTACGAAAATCTAGAGATCATAATGCAAATACAGTCAACAAAAAGTACAGTCAGCAAAAAAAGCTTGTTAAAATATAATTTACAAGCCCCATTTATATTTTCTGTACAATAAAGAGTTATACATTTGTGCGTATATGCGTGTATGCATATGGTATTTCTGCGTCCCTTGTCACTTGCTTCATAAAGCGACCACTCCGCTCTCTACCCTATCCGCTTGCAAATTAGTTGCCTAATAATGTTATATTATCTCCTCAGCTTTGCGGAATTTGTTAATTTAAGCTTTAACTTTTGTGCATATTTAAGACAATATTAGGACTTTACCTCAAAAAAAATGTCTGTACGTAACCCTTTTAATGTTCCAAAAATAAAGAAACACAATAAGCAACACTGAGAATTACCTACGTTTTTGAATCGTGTATGCTATTTTCGCAAACAGAACTTTTAAATTTCGCAAGATTTTTTTTTCTATTAAGTAATAAGAAAATTATTCGGTCAAAGGTAAGCGACTCTATAAGGACGCATAAATTTTGTTTTATTTAAAGTTCATTTATACTATCTAACATTCAAAACTAAAACGTTATATAAACTAAAGTAATGTTACAAAATAAAAATGACATCCAAATTTTCTGCTTCTTCTTAGAAAAATATTACTTGATTTCTTCGTAACAGCTACTTCGTAACATGTTCCCCTATCTTGGGCGTGTCCGACACGCTCTTGGCTGGTTTTTATGGAAGTACCACAGGCAAGTACAAGTACCTAGTGTTTATTTAGTAACAATCAGCTAGCTTTTGCCTCGAGAGCTCACAACTTACGTAGCGATGAACCTGGTTAACTTGCCACCATATAACGGGTGCAAGTACAGCCATTGTCGTATAGATGGCGCTTTTATCAATCCTTGCATATTAGTGAAGTTAACCATGAAGTTCGTAATAAAATTTATCTTTTTTGTAATTTTTCACTTCTCATGCTCTAAAAGTAGGTCAATATAGCCTTACGAGGCGGGAGTAAAGTGAGTACTTTAGTCCCTATAGGGAAAAAAGTATTTTTTTATTTACTTAGATAATCTCAAACAGCCAGTACTTGCTTAGTTTTTGGCATAAAATAAGATTGTGTGTGGACCATTTTCATGACGAAAATGTTACGTTCTCTTCTTCGTCTACGTGGTCTTAGTTCTATGCTTTTTCCTATAGAAGGTGGCGCCATTCTATTTATTCCAGTTTGTGTATGGACAATTTCGCTGATGCGACTTTGTTATATCTGTGTCTGGTTGGAAAAAAAATACTTACCGCGTAAACTTTGAAATTGTTGTAAAGCGTAAATCATAAACGATTAAAATAAATTGATTATTCTCACAATGTCGTCAAGTGATAGTAAAAATTATGATGTCGAGCAAAGAGTAAAAGACTTATTTTTTATTTATTTATTTTTTATTTTTATTTGACTGGATGGCAAACGAGCAAATGGGTCTCCTGATGTTAAGAGATCACCACCGCCCATAAACATTTGCAACACCAGGGGTATGGCAGACGCGTTGCCAACCTAGAGGCCTAAGATGGGATACCTCACGTGCCAGTAATTTCACTTAATTGATATAATCTTTTGCCGCCGAAATTAATTTTAAAATTGCCGCGCCCCAACAGGGCATCATTTTTTATAATTTTTTGTAAAAGGTGTTGCAATAAATAAATACTGAATACTGAATACTGAAATCTAGAAAGATTTACTTAAAAATCTATGAAAGTGTTTTGAACTGGAGGAATAAGAAACCATCGTTCTACGAAATTACTATTTTTCTCGCAATGTGAATCTTGGTTATTTTAGTCCCTCGATAAAAATATACTATTATTTAATTACGATGCAGCAAATGCGTTTTTTTATTTGAACACTTTTAGAAAACTGATATGGCTTAAAAAGGCATATAACATGTACTATAGCTAGTCTCTAATAGTTGTATCTAGGTACAGTCGAGTTCAGAAACTTGTGAGCAAAATTTTGATCCAAAATATCTGAACACGACTCTATTATAGTTATGCCGTAGAAGCTTGTTCAGATATTTTTGATCAAATTTTTGCTCACAAGTTTATGAACTCGACTGTACAGTCACGATCTATAATTTGGGATTCACTCAATATCGAATATCTGTCATCTCATCTCGTATGACCATTTAAAGGATTTTTTTAACTAAATGGACCACAAATTAAAGATCGCAACTACATTATACTTACATAAGTACTTATCGTTACTACTAGCCTGTTACCACGACTCAGTCTGCGCAGAATTTGGCTATCGCTATCCCGCGGGAACTATGCAATTTTCCGCGATAAAAACTATCCTATGTCCTTCCCAGGGACTCGAACTATTTGTATACCGAATTTCATTTAAATCAGTTCAGCGGTTTAGACGTGATGGATGAGGTAACAAACAAACAAACAGACTTCAAACTATCGCATTTTTAATATTTATTTTGTGATTGATATCAAGTATCCATGTAAGTAGGCACTTAGCTACTTATTTATAAAAGTTATCGTAACAATAAAAAAGGTTAATTTATTTCCAACTCGTTTTCCGACCTTTTCCCGCTTTTACTATTTAAAATCGTATTTTCCTCATTTTGTAATGTATAGCTACCTACTGATTGACACCAAATGATACGGGCTGCGATTCTGTGAACCTTCTTTGTTCAATTATCCTCAATATCTGTCTGTGTAAAAAGTGGAAATTAGGTTAATGTAATTAATGGAATTAGGTTTCGTTAAAATTCAATAAGAGCTTTTTTTGCTGGCTATACTTTTATGAATTTAGGTACTTACCTACTTAAATTGTCATTCGGACTATATATCGGTACGGTACCAAGTTTCAAGAAAATGCCACTAACCATTGAAGAGTTCCGTCCTTCGTAGATGATCCTGCTTGGACCTCTAGAATTTTGCTGCCAGATTATTGTATCGTTACCTAATATTAATAAGTACTTAGGTATGCCAATTGATACTTGATCCTACTTGGACCCCCAGAATTTCACTAACAGATTATTGTATTATTAGTAACAAGCAGGATCAAGTATCAATTGGCATACCTAAGTACTTGTTACCTACTTAATTTCCATAAGTACTTAGGTACGCCACACACACAACACACAAACATCACGCCTGTATTCCCAAATAGGGTAGGCAGGGCACACGAAACGTTACCCTTCGGACCCACTTTTAGCAATTTTAGGTTTTAAGTTTGACAATAGCGGTACAATAGTGACAGGTTGCTAGCCTGTCGCCTACGGTATACCTTAACCTATATCCTCAGTCGCCTCTTACGACATCCACGGAAGAAATGGAGTGGTGTAATTCTAACCCACCACACGGATTAGCCACGGTTAGGTATGCCAATTGATACTTAATCCTGCTTGGACCAGAATTTACACTATCAGTTTAGATTAGATGCAGTGGTTCAAAAATGGATTTTACCGGCGGTGACCGATCGCTAAACCGATTTTTATAACGCAGATTTTAATTTTGCGGACCACTACATATTCGCAGATGTTTCATTTGGCAGAGTAACGTTTGGCATCATTTTATTACCCAACTTATTCATTTCGCCGAGTGTTCAGTTCCGCGCCGTCCCTCTTTAGAGACTACCGCATAGTGCGTTAGCGACCGCATAGCGATCTGTTGCGTGCGTAGGCCTTAGACTACTGCCAATAGGTAGGTAGATTAATGCGCTGAGATTCCACGAGCTGTTTGAAACTTGATCTACATCATGAGGTCGGGAAAACTCTGAAAGTATTATGAAAACATTCCTTCCCTTTGCACAGCATTCTTATTCAGTTGCGTCAATATTTACTGAAAGAAATTGAAACGTTTTGCTCTGTGCAACTTTTAATACTTGGGATATAGCGGAATATTGCAACACTTATTCTAGCCTTGTCTTGTAGGTATTTCAGACAAGTAGAAGGTACCTGCAGTACCTACATGTAGTTCAAGAAAATGTTCAAATTTTTTCGTTTTTTTCGTTACGTAGTAAACCTATCACTAACGTTATGTAGTAAACCTATCACTAACGTTACGTAGTTACGTAGCTAATTATGCTATTATTTTTAGTTTACGAATGTACGTACTATCGAATCAACAGAATTATTATTGTGAGAGCCTTTTACGATCTTTTACTTTTATGGTTCGAAAAACCTACTTGAATCAAAGTAATTTGGCTGTATTTGGATAAGATTTAGATGGATAACTTCTTATAACAATCAAGATTTTTTGTAGGTACCTAAAGATCATGTCTAAAATAAAGCAGAATGACTACCGTCAAAAGTGGCAGCTTTGCCTTCTAACTGTAAGAAACTTACACATACCTAAGGCTATGGCAAAATGTGTAATTTTAGTGTTAAAATGTCTTAGAGGTAAAATGAATTGGATAAATTCTGCCAATAACAAATCTTCTGCTCGTTTCATCGAAAGTTTCTATCAGCGAATGTCACTAAGTCTTCACATTTACCCCTCTTGGGTCTTCAGGTACCTAAAGTTGCTAACGGAAAAGTTGTCACGTTTAGCGGTAAAAAACATTAGAGTCAGAATGAAAAGAACGTTGTTTAAAAATACGCTGCAGCCTTTATAAATAGCCGTCATCGAATTTCAATATTTCGGCGAGAAAAAATTAAAAGCCATTGAAATTCGAGCCGCCTCTCGAACCGGCGGAAAACTGTTATGTGGTAGGTCCTTTATTCGGACTGGCTAAGTGATATAAAATTGATTTATAAACCTCATTTTTCTAAGATAACGTGCATACTATCACTGTGGAAAGAGATCAAGAGTGGCAGATGGACAAAGACAGGACGGAAGTGGAAGTTGCATTGGGAACAAAAAGTGTAGACTGGCTATAGCCAGTTGCTACTGGTCTGTATGTAGGTAGATATTGGCTATAAATAAATAAAATAAATAAATACCATGGGACACTTGACACCAATTGACCTAGTCCCAAACTAAGCAAAGCTTGTACTATAGATACTAGGCAACGGATAAACATACTTATATAGATAAATACATACTTAAATAGATATTAAACATCCAAGACCCGAAAACAAACATTCGTGTTATTCACACAAATATCTGCCCCGGCCGGGAATCGAACCCGGGACCTCTAGCTTCGTAGTCAGGTTTTCCAACCACTTGGCCATCCGGTCGTCGATAAGTAGGTTCTCTGTAATCCAAAAGGCATGTTTAAAAATGAAACTGCACTCACGCCAAAACTAAGTGCTAAATAAATGTGAGATACAGTGCCTGGCTTTAGGTAGCTTCTACATCACATTATCTTATAGAATAGAGACACGGTTGTATGACAGCGAGGCTGCGTTGCGTAAGTTTGAACTGAAATTCGCTTTTTCGGTTTGATGAATGATTTTTCAGTTCAATTTTAACTATTTATATGAGCGAATAATTTTTCGTCGAATTAATTTTTATTGTTTTGCTCGTTTTTTATTGGCTCGATGAAAGATGAAGAAGATGAAAGTGTGCCGAGAAAAAAAAATAGGAACTTAGTAAATGTATTCTTATAGACGACCAGATGGCCTAGTGGTTAGAGAACCTGACTACGAAGCTTGAGGTCCCGGGTTCGATTCCCGTGTCGGGGCAGATATTTGTATGAAAAATACGAATGTTTGTTCTCGGGTCTTGGGTGTTTAATATGTATTTAATTAAGTATGTATCTATCTATATAATTATATTTATCCGTTGCTTAGTACCCATAACACAAGCTTTGCTAAGCTTACTTTGGGACTAGGTCAATTGGTGTGAATTGTCCCGTGTCATTTATGTGTCATTTATATTCTTTGAAATAAGTTAGGTATCAGTTCCACGGTTTTGTAATCCCTCAAGTAGGCGAAAGAATAAAATTATGTTTTAAGCTATAACCGATTGAAGCCGTGGTGGCCTAGTGGTTTGAACTATGGCTCTCTCACTCTTTTTTTATAATTGTCGCCTTGAGTGAAGTCGCCAAGCGATCACAGCGGAAGACCAGCATTGGCCTTCACGGCCAACACTATGCTGAGCTGGGAAATGAAAGTTGTTTTATTTATTTTTTACTTATATTTTTTCTGTCTATGAATGTGTTTGCGAATAGTGAAATAAAATATTCTTATTCTTTTCAAGCAGAGAATCGCACCTCTTGAGTTTTTCGAAATTCATGTGCGAAATTACATTTACTACGAGCAAATACGGTGAAGGAAAACATCGCGGGGAAACCTGCACAAACCTGCGAAGCAATCCAATGCTGTGTGTGAAGTTCCCAGTCCGCACTGGAACCACGTGGGAATTACGGCTCAAGCCCTCTGATTCTGAGAGGAGGCTTGTGCCCAGCATTGGGACGTATATAGGCTGGGATGATGGGATGATGAAGTAATATCAGCTAGACTTGACCGATTTACAGGCTAGGAAGTAATTAGATACTCGGGGCTAGATTAATCCTATCCAGACTCCTATAGGTAATGCAATTCTCGGAGTCCCTTTTCAGTCGTTTGAAGTGCATCAGCTTTTTCAAGTTCAATCAAATCAGCTGACAGTATCTATATAAAATGTATATAATACCTATTGCCATTGAGGATACAATTTTTTTTTTATTTAGTCTCATGTAGGTATGTCTTCGTTTTATTGTTATGTTAATTGTGTCGAAAATACAAACTGAGACATGGATGCACAGAAAAACAAGAAAAACAGCACTGGGAATCGAACCCAGGTCCTCAGCAATCCGTGCTGCGTGCAATAACCCCTACACCACTGCTGGACAGGAATCTAGACACCAATTTTTCCTATGCATAAATACATATCTCAGGTTGCTTATTTCTACTATGCTACTTAAGCAGCAGCACTAGCGACATCTATGTTGCGTCGACAGACGTCACATTCTTTCGGAACTAACCGCTCACCCAGACAAGAGATGTCGCTACTAAGCAATCAAATTATGATTGGTTATTTGGAGTCTTTTTGTATTGTTCCAATCGTTTATTTAACTTTTGACAGCTCGAGTACTAATTAAAATAGTGATGCCCTGATGCGTTACTGATTCGATTTCTTTTAACAATCGATTTTATTCAGGAAGAAGTTTTAATCGATTTAACACTTTCATATTTTATTTTGCATCGTTTTATAAACATTCACAGGTGTTTAAGTTACTTTATCTTACATATTAAAATACACCATTTATGTTAAGTTAATATGTTTATCACTTCCGACGGTAATTTAGTAATTTTGACAATTATGAAGCGGCAAAACTGGACGCGGCAGCAACGCCAGTTTGTTGTCACTCACTACGAGACGCCCGTGGTAGGTATAATCAAAAATAGTATTACAGTGCCTATTTTACTTGTTTTAACTTTTTAATCCCTAAAGGCATATTGATTTATTTATTATTTTTAAATGATTTTGATATTAAATATAATCACAATAGTAATATCTCTGTAGTACATTGTACCGAAAATTATTGTAAAACTTCACGTGCGTGATCTGTCAAAAGTTAAATAAACGATTGGAACGACTATAAATAAAGGTAAGCGTCCTCTGATCCCCATCGTTCGCTTCGGACGTATCGCATCCAATGAATTGAGGTATTCTTTGTAAAGAGACTCATAAAGCCACAAAGCACAAATCAAATACGGCCGAAGCGTACGATACGGACCAGTGGGACGCTTACCTTAAATGTATTTTCTTTTTTTTTCTTTCTTCTTTATTTTTCCAATTAAATTTTAACTCTGTAACATTTTAAATTTATTTTGCACTCACGCGCGCGGGGCTCCTGGGTCTACTCTGCCTAATGCTCAATCCTGTCCTGCAGGTACTATCCATTGATCATGATCACTTAGCATCAAGGGCAATGCCCAAAAGATGAAGATTCCCTATGATCTTTAGTAAGATACAAAGCTAAGTAGTAAATGCATCTTGTGAATTGAGCTCCGACACTTTTATTCAGTCCCAGGTTGGTTAAAAAATTCTTGAACTGTTTCTTACATTCCTATTTACCTACTAAAAAATATGACTTTATAAACACTAATGCCGCAGGGCAATAGGACAAAATATATGAGTAGAAGCACCGCCGTGCGGAGCTCTATCAACTTAGTGGACGAAGAAGAATTTAACCTTTTTTTTTTGACAAAATTATATGGTTTTGAAAAAAATAATTATTGCAGAGTTTCTTGCGGCGCATTCTTCTTGGCAAGGATGGTTTTCCGAAAGCGCTAAAAAAGTGACACGTACTCGTAAAAGAGCCTTTTGCATGTAAAATAAACGTTTTGATTTTATGTTTTTTTTATTCGACTGTATGGTAAACGAGCAAGTGGGTCTCCTGATGGTAAGAGATCACCACCGTCCATAAACATCTGCAACACCAGGGGTATTGCAGATGCGTTGCCAATTTTAGAGGCCTAAGATGGGATACCTCAAGTGCCAGTAATTTCACCGGCTGTCTTACTCTCCACGCCGAAACACAACTGTGCAAGCACTGCTGCTTCACGGCAGGATTAGCAAGCAAGATGGTCCTACCACCTGCCTAGTGTTCGGAGATGTGCATTATTTGCAATCCTGTTTAATCAACCAGTACTTACTGTACAGAGCTTACTGTCTTGTGTACCTTGCTTTATTTTATTTCCCCAGCCGTGTCTTTAGCGGTACTAACTTTAATTTTACGACGAGATTCGCCCCAGCCGCTCAAATTTCCCTTGTGACACTCCTTCATTACTAGTCTGACGCTTTTTAATACCCTCTATTAAAACTTACTTACCGTACGAACGAGCTATCCTTGTTTACTCTCATACCGATGACAATAAAGGTAGGAAAGAGATAAAAATACGTTTCAAGTTGTTCTACGTAGGTTTTGGTGAGATGTAGAATTGCGTATATCCGACAATTTAGGTACATGGGGATTTATATAATGCCGGAAGAAGAAATTAATTAATTTTGCGAAGTATATTATTAGCTATACTTGTCAGTATCCTGAATGATATGATCACAAAGTTTGGCAAAAATTGGTTGAAAGATGGTACTTGTGCGGTGGACCGACATGCGAAAGCATTTTAACCCAAGCTGAAACGGTAATGCTTTGCTCGCGCTTGTCGCTCGCTCTGTCAATAAAGACGGACTGCTGACTTCCCGAAGATTCTTAACATACTATGAAATCACATCTATGGAAATATAACTCATAACATAAATTAAGGAAAACTGTGTTTGATTGTAAGAAAGAAAAAAACCAACCAAGGGCGAGTCGGACTCGCGAACGAAGGGATCCGTAGGTACCATTTATACAACATTCATTAGACATTTGCAAAAAACGGCAAAAAAATCACGTTTGTTGTATGGGAGCCCCCTTAAATATTTATTTTATTCTGTTTTTAGTATTTGTTGTTATAGCGGCCACAGTTATACGAGTATATAATCTGTCAAAAATTCAACTGTCTATCACGGTTCATGAGATACAGCCTGGTGACAGACTGACGGACGGACAGCGAAGTCTTAGTAACAGGGTTTCTGTTTTTATCCTTTGGGTTCGGATCCCTAAAAAAGAGAGAACAACATTTATTCACCATAAATAAAAAATTATACTTATTACTGTTCACGAAATGGTTCCAAATCAGTATAATGCCCCCCTTACGGACGGCGCTGGTCTTCCTTTGGGACCATCAGTACTTTATACACATTTAAAAATAAAAGGACGACAATAATCAGACAAGTGAAGCCGATACGCAATACTTTTAAAAACCAAACACGAACATTCTAATTTTATCGGTACTTTTGTAACAATATTTAGGTACATATATTCAGATTTACATAATTACATACCTAAAGAAATTACGTCAATCTAGGTAGGTATCTATTATGTAAGTAATCTATCTGTGTCTTGAAACACGAGGAAAGTCCTAGGGGATAACGTGTGAAAATACCAGTTTGTGGACTTTCCCTTTATTTCAAACATAAATCACAGTGTAAACAGTAGCTGGTCTTATAAATTCGTATTTCAGGCATGATTTTGCAAAATAAGTAATTTTGCGTCGTCATTTTGCTCGTCTTCAAGGCGTCGCATCCCAGGTTGTAAACTTGGTAAACCCGTTTAAAGCACATGCCTTTATACACCAGTATAATTTGACACGTCTGGTTTAAGATTTCCAACTTTATTTTCTGTGAAATAGAGACGTACGGTTTATGTCACGTTTCATCTAACGCGCAGGTATGAGACATCGCACGACTTGCTGTCATATATCCGGGAAATTTATTTTGTCCTTAGGTTTGCATACGGGCGACTTTTGGAATTAATTTTATAGATAGGTATGGTTGTTTATGTTCATTTATTTATGCCAAACACAACTAGTTAGATCACAGGTGTTATCCTAAAGAGTAAAGTTACCATGCTTGCCAAACAATAAAATATATTTGAATGTGTAACAAAAAACAAACATGTATACATATCCCGGTAATCCATGTGAGTTGTAATCCCGGTTAATACCCCAATTTTTATCACTTTATGACACCTACAAGGAATATCATCGTAACGTAACTCACTTTTTGACAATTTTGAGTTACAATCATGATTTTGCAAGAAATTAAATTATCTTGTTATAGTTCTTATCCTTGTATCTCAACTCCTTTGCGTTTAAATGTTAGGGCAGGGAAAAACATTGAAAGTAAGGGTGCACTGCGGTGAATATAATACCAACTTTAGTTACGCCACAGTCCTTTCAAACTACCTTTCTCGCAATGGCATGAAAAAATTGTATCACTATTTACATTTTTATTCCTCGACATAACTACTTATTATACTAACATTGAATACTTCCAAAGGGAATTGCATGTCTGAGTTACAACACAATTTTCCAAACGTAATGTTCTAATATTGTAGAATATCACCGTAAGTCACTAAAAACCTATTTTCTACACTTTCTGCCAACAAATTGCTATGCAGTTTGGCAGAGGTTTATAGTGATAAGTATTTCTGTATTTCTTTTGTTTTTTATTTGAGTAAATAAATAATAAAAAAAGGTAAAAGGGTAATAAAAAGGGTAAATGCATTTGTGACAAAACAATTATAAAATTCTTTTAGTTTTAGCCAGTGCCGGGTTTATACTTTTTATGAGTGTAGGTCAGTGTATTTCCGCTGTCCCATGTTTTTTTTATCAAACAGCTGGAAAACGAGCAGGTGGATCACCTGATGGTAAGTGATCACCGCCGCCCATGGACAACTACAGCTTTATTAGGACAGCGGGTGCGTTGCCGGCCTATAACCCTTTACCCTTTCAAAAATAATAATTTTCTCGTCCTCTGAAATCTGCCGCCCCTAGGCCGCGGTCTATACGGCCTATTGACAAATCTAGGACTAGTTTTAGCTTTGTTGATTATAATGTACACGGCGGTTTTGTACCAAGACTTAACATTTTTTTTATAAAAAAAATAAAAATCTTTGAGGTGCCGCCTTGTAAAGTCAGTGAAAATGAGTTACGATGATATTTCTTGTAGCTAGTATTCAATACTGAACAAGTGCTGACTATAGATTACTTTTCCTAGATGCGACTAAAAAATCGCAAAAAAATCGTTCGTCTGCACATAAACTCTGCAAACCAACTTAATTTACGTTACTGAATGTTATTCCGCCGATACAGTGATCAATTAACGTTTCCGTGTAACGAGTTCTGAATTAATTAATGTATAGAGTAAATAGAAACCTATTTATATTAATTGAGAGCTGATCAAATGATTGTTTATCTTACTTGAAGACATGATCAATGACTTAATCATTATTGGAACCAATAGATTTGCGATCGTTTGAATTTCGTATGTTAACAAAGTGTCCAACGTAAATTGATATAACTTAACTGGCAACAATAATGACTACTTGCTAGAAAAAACTCGATTTAGAATTCCATCTCAGCCTACATACGTCCCACTGCTGGGCACGGGCCTCCTCTCAAAACAAGAGGGCTTGGGCCATAGTTCCCACGCAGGCCCAGGGCGGATTGAGAACTTCACACGCACCATTGAATTGCTTCACGGGTTTGTACAGGTTTTTCACGATGTTTTCCTTCACCGCAAAGCTCGTGGTAAATTTCAAATGTGAGTCCGCACATGAATTTCGAAAAACTCGACCCTCTCTCTGCTTGAGAGGCGATAGGTCAAACCTAGTAGGCCACCACGGCTTCCGGCTTTTATTATTAAGCTCGGTTTATCAGTATCATAATATGTGGAACCTTGTCCCTGTGGCTGCTTTCGTCTGTGTTTCCTGATCACAACGATCAGGCGGTCTTTAAATCTTGGGTGAAAGGACTATTGGGCCAGCGTGCTCCATGTTAATACACGTCTTCGCTTACCGTCAGGCGTGATTGTGGTCAAAACAAGCCTATATCTGTGTAAAAAAAATTAAGCTTAAAAACAACTTCAGTAACAGTTAAATCGAGATTTTCAACATTAAAGTGTAACACTTACGATAAACTCAACAACTAACACGATTCCAGTAAACAATTCCAACTCAAATAAGTATTTTTCTACTCCTATACTGTAATCTGTGATTTACTTAATCACGAACAGTAATATAACAGGATACATAACAAGATTATGGAAAAGTATATATTGTCTATTCCCCATAACAGCACTGTATCGTAATGTTGCTAAAATGATACTGAGGGCCTACTCCGAAATTCAAAAATCGAAGTTCGTATCGTAACGTCCCTCTCGCTCTCGTATTAAATAGTATAAATGTCAGAGGGACCGCAGGACACGAACTTCGAGTTTTGAGTTTCGTAGTAGCCCTGCTACAACCACTTACTTTTTTTTTCTTAATTCGTACGTTCGGGCAGGCTAAGGTGCGCAGCCAGTTACATATTTTATATGGTTTTTATACAAAATAAAAACTTTTCTAACATAATCAATAGCCTGCCAACAAAAGTAACTCAAGTAAAAGTTAATCAAAAACAAAATTTAACTTAGACAAATTTTGACATTTTCATATTAATTCTCACTTGTTTATTGCCATACTTTTTACTAAAGTTTGAAAACGTTGAAAGTTTACTATTTCTATAATTTTGTATTGGAATTAATAAGTACTTACCCAGTCGAAGAAAAAGTATTATATGCAACGTTATATAAGCAAGTCAAAAAAAGCTCGTGGCGTCTTTTTCTTACGATGTTCGCTAAAGCTCACATCGTAACTCACGCCACTCACCTTTTTTGAACCCTATTATACAACTGTGTACTAGCCATCGCATTAATGAAGCACTTACTTTATTTCCCGATCGACCACGATTCAGAAGTCTTCTTTTTCAATTTTGATGGATTGTTAGTGTTAACAATATACTTAGGTGATCAAGAGACAAATGACGACGATTTCTTTTAATTGGACAAATTTAGCTTTAGGTAGCTCATGTATGTGTAGAGTAGGTTTGTAAGTTTTGTAATGAGTGCATCGTAATATATTAGATATCAGTTAATAAAGTTTTTTTTTATGTGTCTTAATTTTATAGAAAGGAATAAAGAAAATGTTACATTATTTATCAGGAAATATGTAAATGAATACATAAAAATCTAATGCTTTATGCAGTTAGGCGAACCAAAATGTTACTTTCTAACGCAGCATTTCTAGATAAATGAAGCGTATTCGCTCTTAAAGCAAACTATATCAAATATCACTTAATTTTAATTACTAAAAATAACCAATCGTATAGGCACCCTATTCTACATAACAGGTTCAGTATCCTACCTACTCAAATTAAACATTGGCAATGTAATCTTTTATAACATTTCCATCTATTAAATAAAAAGGGGTTGATTAAAACATGCTGTGTGTATTACATAACCATTTAGCCGCTAAACTTTAGCGTCAGATAGTGGGGTAACCACGAAATCAGGTAAATTAATAAGTAAATATTTTAGTAATTTTAACAAAAACATTAACAGATTTTTGCATATTTTACTAACACCTGTAGTTTCATCTAGAGGTACAGAGTAAAAAATATATTTCTGCTCACTACTTAGGAGTTACCCAGTAGGTAAATATAACCATTACTTGGAAGTTAAATAACTCAGACATCTTATTTTACTCATAGCTAAGCGGATCTGGCATTCCAAGACTGCTCTTTGTCATTTGGCGTTCGACAATCGTTATTAAATTCAGAACGCGACCAGCAGACTTCTTTTTAATATTCCAATTCGCTGAGGCACTGAAAATATTAGGCATTCAGTCAGCCTATTATGAAGATTTCACTGAGACGTTCAATGAATTTTTAACTAATAAAGTTTGTCTACCTCATGATTTTTAAATAATTTAGTTAAACAAAAGGGAATTAGATGCAGTTCTTTTTAGTATATCGATTTTGTCCTTTTAGAGTTCCGTAGTCCTACAAAGAATCTTATAAGTTATAACTAGATTTGGGAGTTTAACCGATGGAGAATTACTGTTGACAAGCTGAAACGGCGTCACGATCCTCAGCAATTATTATATTTTTATGATTGAATGAATGAATAAATATTCATAAGATTTTTAAAAAAGAGTATGTTGTTTAAATTGTCATGGAATTAAATGCCTTGTAAAAAGAAAATAAACATTTGTTTTTTGAAACTTAGAAATAAAAAAACCGGCCAAGAGCGTGTCGGACACGCTCAAGATAGGGTTCCGTAGCCATTACGAAAATAATCACGTAATATTATGTGCGTTATAACACATTTAAAACACTACAGTCTAATTTATTACCAGAAAAAGAGCGTATCTTCACAGCACTTACGTCCTTTTGTTGAGAAGCGCTCATGTTGAAACTAATTTTCGTTGAAAGTATTTATTATATAATTCTACAATTTTTGCTACTTCGGGAGCGATTATTTCCGGAAATCTTCACTTATTCAAAAAAGTTTTTGAGAAACCTTACAATCTTTTCAAAAGAGCTGTCGAACTGTGTGGCCACGATGATGCGAGTTAATTAAAAAGATAAAAAGATAAAAATAGATACGTAGCCCGCAATGTCGCCATGGCGTCCCGGTGAGGCAGGGCTCTTAGAGCGCATGAAATAATACACATCCTGAACTTGTCAGAAAATTAAACATCCATGCAAATCAGGGCTGGGGCGTCTCAGCATTAATGCTGAGCCAGTGTCCGATTCACAATCGCAATGACACATACTATCTTAGTACCTATCTTACTATCCTATTTAATAATATTGTTGTGTCTTGTGTAGTGTTGTCTATTGATGTGTTGTGAATAAATGTACTTCTTTCTTTATTTCTTTCCTTCAAATTACTTTTCTGAATTACATTTTCATGTGATTCTTTGAACTAATTACGAAAACGACTTTCCAACATACCTCTGTCTAAAATTAACCATGTCTTAAGTCCCCGGTCCCATACAATTATCCTGCGCGGCGTTCATACATACCGCCCATTATGTGTGACCTTCCGTAGACAAGCAGTAATTTAACGCAATTTCCAAAGGATTATGACTTTGGTTTGCAAATGGCTGGAATAATTGGAATCCGTTCCTTATTGAAGGCCTTTTATCGACTTGCGAATGCGAAGGTACCTTTAACCGTAACCGTATAAAGGTTATCGGTTACAGTAATTCTGAGCTGGATTTAGAAACTTGACCGCTTATAAAAAACAAATGTATAGTTACAAGGAAGCTGTGGTAACTCAGTGGTTTTACCTATGACATTTCAAGCAGAGGATCGTGGGTTCAAACCTGAGTTTTTCAGAACTCATGTACAAAATTTAATTTAAAAAAAAACCTTGCACACTCCTGCAAAGCATTTTGACTGTGACTTGATCTTGACTTTATAATAAACTGACAAGGCATTTAAATGTGAAACTACTTATTTACTTAATTATTTTCTTAGCCTTTACCAACATGCATGGGGTTTAAAACTACATAAGTACGCGAACATGATTAATATTCTTGCTATCTTCACACAGTTATTGGCCAAAGAAAAAGGAGCAATACGCGTCCCCGAATTTCATTAATAATGCGTCCTTCTCCGAATTCCCGAAGGATCTTTTATAGGGTTTGGAATCGTTTTGAAGGGTTGCAGTGTAACGAGCGGCAGTTAATCCTGGCAGGCCGAAGTTTTTAAATAACTATGCCCTATAAAATCCCTCCATCAATTGTTTTCGAACAAAAACGTTCTCGATAGATCGTCAAGTTCGATTGATTTCAAAGGAGTTGTTCTAAATTCGTCACTGAGTTGAGTGACTATGCTAATGAGGGCTATCGTTTTTTGTCTTTCTAGATGGCGCCACTGTTGCGTGAGGTGTTTGAGTATGGCTTTCAAAGTCTGTTATTACGGGCGTGAAAACAAAGTTTAGATTAAAATCATATTTAATACACCTTAAACCGTACCATAAAAATATCGAGCAACCACAGTGTTGCGTAGTCCCGTTTTGTTCGGAAAAAAAGGGAAGGACAAAAGTTTCCAAAAGGCAAAACTGTCTCAAAACACAAACATTCATTGCCCCGTAACGCATAATTGCCATAATTAATTTCAGGTAATGCAAAATATTCACAAAATTATTCTAATTATAAATAAACCCGCGTAGCTCACCCAAAAACTATGAGATTTGACATTTCGGAGACCTCACGCTACACTAGCGCCTCTAGCGGCGAATTTATTCGCGATAGCCCTCATTGCGTACACTCTTCTAAGTCGTCATTTACTACAGGATTGGAATCGTCACATTACTTTTTTAGATGTAGATAATAGCAACATGTTTCACGAATTCATACGTGATAGCTCTCATTCCATAGAGTTAGATATTTGACATACTCTGTTTACCATTAAACCATGCCACACGAATAAATAAACATGTTTAAGCGCTATCTTTGCCACCTACCTAGAGATATCGGTGAAGTACTACAAAGAGTCACCCGCAAGGAATGGAAATATCCCGTCCGCAAAAACCGAATTGCCGAATGAAACCGATTATCATAGGCGGGTGAGCATCCCATCAGAAGCATGCTCCGCTGAGCGGTGAGGGAAACTTTGACTCGACACGTAATTACGGGAACATACATTACAGGAATCCACGAAACGGGAATAAAATGAGCCTCCGACAGTGACGGGATTGGTTGCGGTTCAAGTGTCTATTGACATTAACGAGCTATCTGTAGATAGGCTGTTTCCTGGATATACAGTCAACTATAAGGATTATTGTTCAACGCGGCGTTACTAGTTGGTTGAATTTTGTTTATTTCTCAATAGATGTCGCTATCTCGTTTAAGTACAATTCCTAAATGGTGCTATTAAGATTTTTGTAGCAGCCTGTTCTTTGCGGAATCAATGGATATATCTCAATAAATATCTGACTCCATATGTAACCGAGGCCGAATTAAATAAAACTATCACGTGGTACGGTGAGTGTTTGCTCTTGGCTATAATATGGTGTAAAAAAGATAGATAGCCGTGTGTTCACATCCTGCACTTCACAGAACACATGCCTTGATGCGCCACAACACAGCCATGTCATGCCATGCCATGCCATGCCATGTCATGTTTGAATTAATGTCATTCCCTAAGCAACCGTCGTCTTATTCTAGTCTTATTCACATCGGTGCGTTCGGCATTCAAACAGTTATCAAGACGGTCAAAGTTACAAAAATATGTCTACATGGCCTTTAAGTTAAGTCAACAAAGTCGTGTGTACTTATTAGCTACTTATTTTTGTAACTTTGGCCTTATCGATATTTTATTATGGAATTATTTATGTAGTGCTTTTTTTTGCAACAGTGAATTTGAATGGTGAAAATTTAGGCAATCCAGAGGAGATTACGTTGTTACGGGGTCAGGCTACTGCTATACTACTGGTTACTGTACGGTGTTGGTACTGATGGGACCAAATAAATCTTTCTTTCCTTCTATGAATGAATGAGATAATGGGGAAATAGGTGAGGAAGAAATAAAGAAAGAAAAAATCATTTAACCGTGACAACCTTTGAAATAAGAAAAAAAAAGTTTATGCATGTCACGAGAGTGATACTTACATAGATAGTAGACAATGAATGCGATAGGTACACCCATTACTCTCTCGTGATTATACCGAACAGGCCGTCTCGCAGTTTCCAATCTATCGGGAAGAATTAAGCATGGACTGCATATTAAAATGATTTCGGGAAAACCACAAAGGAGAACAACGATATGATACCTACTTATCTGTTCGAACTATTTTACTCATCTTTTTGATAGTGGCTTATTAAAAAAAAACTCTACAGTTTAAGTACCTGAAACAACTGTGTCTATCTATTGATGGTATTAAAATTTCATAAATGATGATCGACTCCGAGGCTAAGTAGCTGGCTTACGGAAGCCGATACTAGACTACATTCTAATTAAATGTATGAAGTCAAATTAGGGCCACAGCTTGCAATTTCAACTGCCATTTCAATAAACATAAGTAGCTAGAAAAAGTAAAAGTAAAATTCTTTCTTAATTTGGGTGCGATACTCACGTGTTCTATTAGTAAAGGTAAAGTGACGATCTCTTTACATTTAAATGATTAGAATGGACAGATTTTAATAATTCAAAATAGTAAAGCTTTAGTCATCTCAAAAAGTAACTTGCGTTTTGACTGTAAATAGATACATAAGATAAAGATTTACATTTCGATTTCGATAATAACCGATATATGTTTCTTTATACGGCATTTGGAATGAGATTGAATTTCGAACGTGCTCCATTTAGATGTGTCAGTGGCATGACAACGAACTGACGGTAACGTAAGTCTTACCATAGTAAAGTTACGTGATGCGAATTTGTTTTGAGAGGGAGTGAATTATTTGACCGAAAATACATGTCTGCAGCTAGCACATTTTTGAGCGAGTACCTGGCACAAAATAATAAAATATGACAAGAGAATGCAAGCTTGCAAAAGAAATGAGCAAGCCACAGTAGTTGTATTCCCAGTATTATAATTGACCATGTTCACGTTAGAAACTTATAAATAACAAAAGCTGAAAATTTACCTTAGTTTTTCTATGTAAGTAAATGATTTTCAAATTGACAACCCAAAATTGCAATTTAGTTAAGTATATTCCAGCATTGTATAAAATTTAGAGATGTCAATTTAAATGGTATTTAAGACAACTGAGTTGACGTTCTCCTCCTTTTTTGAAGTCTGCTTGAATGAGATTTCAATGATACCACGCTAAACAGCATCAGCATTAAGTACGGCTTCCTTTAATTTATGTACAAAAATGTTCACTAACTCAAAGCGCCAAATAATAATCAAAAACAAAGGCCGTCAAGGATCGTTTAAGAGCCGAAAAAACCAGAGGGTTCTTTGTCTCTGTTTGATACAATGGGATCCTACTTGAAGATTTCAGCGTGTCAGCCCAATAAAGATCAGCTTAGATGTGTATACTATGCCAATTTATAACGCAGCGTAGGTAATTTGAAACTTAGGTAAGAGCACTTAATTGGACGACTGGATGTGAGTGTTTGTTACATTTTCACATTATATTGGCTTGATGTATGTAGATGAAATTTGATATATAGATAGCTGAATCTTTAAAATATGTCATTCCACTTTTAAATCCAATATTCCCACGGAACCGGACTCTAACGATATATCATTTTCGATGAATGTTCTTCATGCAACGTATAAAATGAAGAGCGAAGCCTTGGGCAAACCTACCTGATACAGGATGAAATTTAAGTTGTGATACAAAATTAGAGTTTCGGGCTCAGTTTATGCTGAACAATTTAATGCATACATTCATTTGTTAAAATTAGTCTGATGAAATTTGGGAATTACATACATTTAGTTTGTGATTTATTCACCAAAGTATGGAATGGAAATCGTTTGAAATGCTAGTTATACTTAAACAATTAAATTTCAACCGGTATAATAGGTATATAATATATAATGCAACTGAAACTTATCTTTCTGAAAAAGGATTAAATTCTCCAAACATTAGCGATCAGTAATTGATCAGAATAATTAAGCACCTAGCCGTCGAGAATAAATCAATAAGTTGGACTCGGACACAAATTGGCGTCCAATCTAAAGTTGTAACGTTCGATCCAGCAACATTTCAGCTCAAAAGTAATAAAACTTGACTTGCTACCACTAAAGGATACTTAAACTTGTAAAGTGGTTTAAAACTTTGAGCTGAACGGTACGTTGCGGAAGCAGTTTTAATTTAAATAAGTAAGTGTTCCTGTTCTTTCTTTTTTTTTTGAGCATTTTATCTTATTTAAACGCTGCTCGTAAAAAAATTATACTCATTTGATCCTTAGATGAGTTTGACGAGTATAATTAAAAATATAAAAATTTACGTCTATTCCCTATTGGCTATTTTTAGGATTCCGTACCCCATTAGAAAAAAAGGAACCCCTATGGAGTCACTTCGTTGTCCATTTTTGTGGGCTCTGTATGTTTAAAGCTATTTACTCAGGATAAATAAAATGGATAGATAAATGAAGGTCAAGGTGAAATAAGTAGGTAATATTTTAGGATTCTGTACCTCAGTCGGCAAAAAACAGAAGCGTGATAGGGCCACTTCGTGGTCCGTCCGTCTGTCTGTCAAAATAAGATCCTTTTTCTCAGAATCACGTGGAGGTATTTGATAAAACTGAAATTAGCGCTTAGTGAAAATATAAAACCTCTAAGTCAACGCAATTAAAAGATACAGTCATTGAAAAAGCAAAAACCCGACTGCGTTAAAAATACTAAAAAGAAGAAAACAAGACGTGGACGTAGTGGTCTACAACTCTGTTAAGTAGTAACTTAAACTTCAACAGTCGGGACCCATTAGGTACCTACCAATAATTTTTGAGCTGGTCGCGATTTGACTGGGTCCCGACTGTTGAAGTTTAAGGCCACTAGGTCCACGTCTTGTTTTCACCTTATTTTTTTTTAACGCAATCGGGTTTTTATTTTTAAATTTATTGTTTTATTTTGTCCTTTTTTGATATTACTGTGGAAACGGCAAATATAAATACATGACTTGTAAATATTTCTGTAATCTCTTTTTAAAATCCCTTCATTTTGATACCCTACTTAAAAGGTTTGAATAAAAAAAAAATTTTAACACAATTTGGCGCCTAAAATCCACCATTTAGACTTTTTAAGAATTGCATGTATGTACTTAGTGTCACTCGTGCTACCAAGACGAAACCAATAACGTATCATTTATCAAAATTGGTTCCACCGTTGAGTAGTTACGAGAGGACATAGGAATAGACATACATATGTACGGGTCGAATACATAACCCTGCTTCTTCGCAGTCGGGTAAATAGGTGTTTCTAGACAATTGCCCGGGAATCAAAAGCCATTGGGTAGTATACATTTGTCTTGAAACTTTGAATTTGGTAAGAAGGTGGCCTTTATAGTACAACCAATAAAATAATATGAAAATGTTATAAAATTGATAACTAATCGAAAATGATCCCACACTGCGTACATTTTGCCTAAGAGCAGAGCTCTACTAATACCGGATATTAGTAGAGCTCTGCTCTAAAGGTTTTTTTTATTTTCTTCAGAGCACTCTAAAATGCGGTAAGTTTTTTTTTTTTTTACATACACACAACTGTCACTACAGGTTTACGAGTATCCTAATTCAACAGTGTGGATCCTAATTCAACAGTGTAAGACACATGCATTGAATCGAACATAGCAGACTGAATGCCATACATAATTAAGTGAACCAAATTCCATTACTTTTTATTAGGTTGCTAAAGCAGTTGTACTGTAACTGTCTTTTTTGATGTTTTAATTTGCCAATTGTAATTTTTTTGCTTACTAAACTAAAGGGTAGTGGCACAAAAGGTATCGTTGACAAATATATTATTTTATACGTGAACAAGAGAAACATGTTTAGTACAGATAAAAATGTGCAAGCTTTGTAGTCCTCTGAGGGGTTAGCCCTAATTATAGCCCTTTTAGAAACTTTTTCAGCCGTTTTTGTGTAAGTATCACCAAGTAGGTAGCTACATTTCACTACAATCACTATAAAATTTTATCGCAAGGGCAGGGTTGTTATTAGAAAAAAGAACATCATTTAGGTACGTATCCTCGCTCCGCTCAGCTATTTCCATCAGAGCTGTGCTGTACTGTTACGACTCTTTTTACGTCAAGGTGTCTTTCACCAATGAATTTCCGCAGGTGGTCGAGTTAGGTTGGCTGAAATCACTGTAAATTTCTTTGGTTTTTTTTTTAATTCTGGCTGGCAAATTTTTTAGTAAGTGATTGATGTTCAAATTCTATCGCGTCAAAGGCTGAATATTCTGAAATAATTTAAGACACTTCGTTTTAAGCTATAGGTGAACATAAAAATGGTAATAAAAAAAATATTGTTTGGATTTTGATGCAGTGTCCTTTTTATAGGACTTATTGTAATTTGAGATCGAACTCTCTAATAAGTTATAAAACAAAAATGTGACTTGGGCCGCTGGAGCAACCATGTGTTCCAACGAAAGACTAGCGCCGGCTGCAAGGATGACATCATGCATTGGGACTAGGTATTTCGTGACAATTAGTTTGTTTCTGTGTTTTTCCGTTTAACAACAAAATTTCATGAATAAATGTTTTTATTTCTTTCAAAAATACAGTTTAAAGAAGTACTGGAATGAAGTAAAACATGAATAAATTCCCGAGAAAACTTATTCAAATAACATGGTTTTGACGTTACCATTCAGCACGCTCGAGTGATCTCGACGGAATAATAAGACTAAGTTCCCGTTTTAATTAAATCGAATACCTTATTGTCGGTAGTGTTATTGTCGGATGTAATGAGATTACATTTTCAAGGAGTATTTTGAATTAGAATGGAAGGTGGAGCAAAAACGTGGATTGTTTGTAAGAGTTTAATTCTAGAAACGTTAAGTTAAAGGATAATCTTTGTTTTGTTGTAAATGTTATGAGAATTAATTTATCAAACATGTTTATTATGTACCTAATGCACTTGGCATGTTTTGTAAAAAGTGAGCGTGTTTTTTTTTGTTCTAGCTGCAATATTTTACGAAAAGTTCATTGAAATTAACAGTCACAAAGAAGTGAGAGTCAATCAAATAATATAAGCAACATACCTACGAGTACATAATGTGTCAAATACAAATAAAATTAATGACTGAAATAAACTTAACTACATATTTTTTCGTTTGCGTTATGCGGTTCCACTACACGGCGAAGTAAACATTTTCATAGATTGAATTTGGGTACATAATGGTACAATTACATTGATACGTTAACAAAAGCTTTATCGTTACCAAACATTCGCTAGCCGAAATAAACAAACAGTTCACTACCTATTGTCACTTCCATGAAACAATTCAAAGGGAAAATATCACGCAAAGCAGTAATAAAAAGTAAGCCAGTTTGTCAGCGCTTTTGGCTCGGTTTCAAGCTTAGTTTTGTTAAACAGCGGTATCTTTTTGTATTCTGTTTTTATATCAAAAAATATATTCGGCGAGATTTGTATTTTTTGAGCTTATCTCTGACATTTTGTAAGCGAATATGAGACGTCGATAAATCGAAAAGTCGTTTACGTAAGTGTGGGCGAGCGAGGTGTAAGTAGAAGGCCGGTTGCGAATAAAAGACTGGAAGGACTTTTTACTTATAGAACTTTTCTGTTGGATTTTTTTCTTAAATCCACTTCTTGGATTGGAAATGTAATATTCTGCTACTTATTGAGTTACTAATAAAGCACAAGCACCGCTAACTTTTCTGCAATACGTAGGAACTAGTGTTACCGCATTATCGATGGTTCCACGATAGATTTCATCGATATCGTAAGTCATGGTAACACTATTGCTGAGTACAATATCGATACTATCACAGTTTTACTAAGCAATACTAGCGAAAGTATCGGTAGGTACTTTGGTTTTTCTGAGCATCAAAATTATCTATAGTATCGATACTATTATTCACAGCTTTGCGCTTATTCAATATTGTCTTGTTTCGAGCTGTCGATATGTATAGATACGTAGTTATCGATAGATTTTTTTATTACCAAGCTTAGCAATGAGCATTGAACACGGAACGTTGAGGAACGGGGTTCGATTCCAGAAGCGTAGTTTCATCTTTTCTAGTTTTTAGGGATCCGTACCTCAAAAAGAAAACACGGAACCCTTATAGGATCACTTTTTGGTCTGTTTATTCTCGGGACGCATGGAGGTATGAAGCAGAAATTAATATTAAATACTTAGGTCTGCTACCCCTTTAGTAAACGGGGTCGTAACCATAAAAATGAATTAAAAAAACAGTAAATAAAAAAAAACTAGTTTGATAGTGATATTTTTACTATCGAAAAGCTACAGATAAACTATCGACATACTTGCTGTCAATATTCGACTATTGATCGGCAACACTAATACGTACATATTTTCGTGAATTTCTCGAGCAAAAACTGAAGGTCGTGTACCGAATAGGTGACTTAATAGCGCGACATCCTTCCTTCGGCTTCCGATTTCGACACACAATAGATAGTCCCCGGCAGCTATATCCCACTTGATAGATTGTAACAATATGACTTGTTTTATTTTACCTTGAGGAAAGCTTTAGTCACCACTAAATTCGCAGTGATACGGAGTTGTGCCGCAGTCAGGTTACGATATTTCATTTACATTTTAATTACTGATACATCCTTATCGTAGGCAGGGGAATTAAAGCTCCTTACAATGTAGATTTATAGGGTAATTGAAGTAAGTTATATATTTCCAGTATCATATAAGTTATGGAGATTGATTTCTTAGGCATAAAATAGCGCCAACACTCAATTTTATTCAGTCGATCGCTACAATTTCGTCGTTCCCATGGGTGCATAAAATACATTCATTCTTTATGCGTGCCTACTTCTTTTAAACTAAACTATTTACCATTGATTCAGTATAACCATTTGACATCGCTATCTGATAATAGTATTTAACTCTAAATCAAATTGCTCCTTAGAAAGAGGAACAATTGAGGTTACACTAAACTATCCTAAAAAAAAAATAACTATTATATACAGTTCGCCCAAGTCTTGTCCCTGAGAAAGAGTGCCCATAAGGCTTGCTGCATTTCCGCGCTGGATCGTGATTCCAATACGTTGGGCGAGAAATGCACCAGCCCTATGGTCATTGGTAATTTCGAATAAAGAGGTAAATTTAACAATCTATGTACATTATGCTGCCACGGGTGAATAGAAGATGGTATTACAGCATCTGCAATGTGTACTTGGGCTTACGGTAAATTTCGAATTGATATTTATTGTTTACTTTTGTAATTATCAAATCCAAAAAGTTTAACGAATAAATTTTCTTCGCTCGGCGATACTGACGCGGCGCCACTGTCGCGGCGACAGTGACGCTGCGTTCGAACGTTACTTCATACGTTTCCGTATTGCATAATACTATCGCTATATCGCCGCGTTACTGTCGCTGCGTTAGTGACGCCGGAGCCGCTCTACTCGGAAGTCTACCTTAAGGTCGCGGGTGAGCAAAGTGACTGTATTAGTTCAAAGTACTAATACAGTCACTTTGTTTTCACCCCAGTTTTCAACACTTTTAAAATGTAAGAGCAATTTTTCTCCAATTAAGACCGAACGTTCCTCCATCTTAAAATGAAGTCGTTTTTCACAGAACCTGACCGGATAAGCCTCGAAAGTCGAAAGTTACTTTGAAGGTAACAAGAGGAAGCTGCTTTATAAAGATAAGGCGTCTGTGAAGAAGCGTTCGCCTTGAACTAAGGGGCTACTACGAAATTCAAAAATCGAAGCTCGTATCGTACCGTCTCTTTCATTCTTGTATTAAATAATATAAGTGTCAGCGGGACGGAAAGATACGAAGTTTTAATTTTGCACATCGTAGTATAGGGCCAGGCCAGCAGGGCTACTATGAAACTCGAAACTCGAAGTTCGTGTCGTGCGGTCCCTCTCGCTCTCGTTTAAATAGTATTTGTCAGAGGGACCGCACGACACGAACTTCGAGTTTCGAGTTTCGTAGTAGCTCTGCTGTATCGTGAGTTGCTCGCTTCCCGTTACGTTCTCCGTGACTGCCTCGCTTCAAACAATGTAGGAGGTTTAGGGAATTGAACCTGAAACAGATGAGAAATCTGATGTTATATACATCATTGATACAGTCGAGGTCAAGTACTTATTATGTTTACACTTTATTACATTGTCGCTGTTACTTTATGTTTGAGCTTTTATATAAAATTATCAGATGGCATACAGTGACAAGCGTGCATAAATATTTATCTAATACGACTCTATTTCTAGGGCCGGAAGGACGTGTCAGATATTTTTGCACGCTCCACTGTGGCAGATATTAATGCTGGTGACTGTACTAAAGTGTAAAGATATCTTTGACCTTAACTGTACCTACATCAACAATCAATATTTATTGAAAAGTTGGCTTTACCCGCGGCTTTGCTTGTGCTATAACTACCTTCACGTTTCGAAGTGGTCGATAATCGTAGTCAATATAGAAAGTCCGTAAATCGCGGTTGGTATTAATTACGAGTATGGCTGCAATAATTGGTTACGTACTTACTTGTTTCTGTTTTTAGACTACGTCCTTGGAAAAGAACAACAGCAATTATATTAACATATGTTTTATATGCGTTTATTTCGAACGAATCGCTCGAATCGAAAATTTCGGTACTATGTATGTCATTTTATTTCTTTAATTTTTAATGTTTGGCTAAACACATTGCATATCTCACCCAGTTGCACAGCTGACCGCTTTCAGGACAGTGTTAAACTTGTCTCAATCATGACACTGAAAGTTTGAAAGTTTCTCCTATTATTTTATGCTGGTGCAGTGTAAACAATAATTAACATATGCAGGTATTGATTTTGAATGAAGTAATAATATTAGGCAAGATATGACCAAGCTAGAACTTCGTTTCCTAGTTTTCTCGCCTTTTAGCCTGATTACGTATCATCATAGTAATGACTATTTATTTGATATATTTGAAAATTAATCTGAAGAAGGTATACTCCTGTTAAGGTTTTTTTATCGGAACTCTTCGCTTCAAAATGTATTCACGCTTTGATATGGTACACTTTCAACATTGATCAATGTATTCAATATTAATAAATTTAGTCAACCAATATTAAAAAAAATATTAAAAAAGGTGAACTTCGGAGTGATCGTCGCGCTAATGCCCAATAGATGACACCCTACTGTCACATTGCAAGTGATATGAATTAAAGTTGGCAACTATTTGCACAGTGACGAACACTCGTACAACCACAGCAACCACAAGGGTGGTTGGTCAAATTACCTAGTCACCTGCTGAAATATTGCGGATTAATAAAAAAATAATCTTGTCTTATTTGGTGCAAGATTTGCATAACTAATTGATAATAATATCCCAAATAGGTAATGTAATCGCTTATGATAAATTAGAAACAATTTATCTTAGGCCTAGAAGAAAAAATAAAGCTATGACCGGATATATTTAACGAAGCCCAATCCTTAAATAAATTTTCATTACATAGCATTCAGCGTCATTTCTATCATCGCCATAGATGTGGTAGGTGCTTTCACCATACGTAATGAAGAAGCTTCGTTATTGCCCTGCTGCTTATAAATATCGCGGAAAAGATTCAAGAAAACCTGTGTTCGTTTTGAAGTGAAAGGTACCCACTGTCGCCTAGTGGGAATAAGTTTAGAAAACATGAACCTTAATTCATTTATGTGCTTCTTAAGTGTCTGTGGACTGTGTTCGGGATTTTTTTTACTAAAAGGTAACTTTGAGCTCGTCTCTATTTTTGGCTAAATCCAGCCAGTCTCGAAACGGTCCAAATCGTCCCGCCATCTCAGGCTTTTGCCCATGCAGTGGGACACACTACAAGCTAAATAAAAAAAATAGGTCAAGCTTATAAAAATTGAAAATAATCATTTATTAAGGAACTTTGTATTACATTTAGTTTGAATTTGTTTATTAGCATCTTTGTTTTTTTTTTACTATTCAAATCATGAAATCCTTGCTTTTCTCTAACGTTTTAGGCAGCTGTTACACAATAACGTAATAAAAAAAATAAGAAAGCAAATAAACATTTCACTATAAAATAAAATCCTATTAGTTATTCTTAGTGTACTAACTACATATTTCCCAAGCAAAGCTAGTCACTATTATGGCCTCGAACTAAAACTCTACGCTCTAGCGCTTCACTTCATGCTTCAGTAATATACCCTGCAATATTATTACATACTACATCCTACTATAGGATAGCCCATAGCCGGGATAGCCGGGTATTCTAAATGCGAAAGTTTGTATGTGTGTGTGAACGTATATTTCTTATCTTATCACGCTAAAACGGCTGGACGGCATGCGTTGTGGTGTAATGTTCACTCGTGGAGAAACCCGTTCAACCGTTTCATACTAATTGCATCCTGACTCAGTCAATCACAATCCTTGGTGCTACGAGTATATAGTACAGTCGAACCATTTGATTCCTCGAACGCGTCACTGTATGACTTTTTCTACGAAAAGGTTCCACAGTGAGTCACGATTCAGGTGGTTCGATTGGTTCGTTTAGCCCATAGACACCAAAAAATTGGAAGCCTCGTTGGAAAATAGAAAAGAGTCACGGTAAACTAATTGTTTTTCGTTTAAATAAGTGAACATGTGAACAGACTTTCGGATCCTATGGGCCCTTATGGCAAAAATGATATGTCGTGATCATAAATTAGTATTTCATGCTCAGTTAATATAATGCATTGATCCATTTGTTTGAAATAATCTGAAAAAAATTGCGGTTTCTATACATTGTTCAAATAAAATCACGAAGTCAATGTACGGCAACCGCAAATTTGATCCGAAAATTTCAATAAATGGGTCAATGCATTATATTGTTCGGCATTGTGACTTCTAGTCACCCTGTATTTTAAATGAGGACGTCTTTTCTCTGTATCTACCACATTTTTAAATAAATAAAATATTTACTCAGGCGTTACATATCAATGAACTGAAACAATTACTTACCACAGTTTCAGTTAATATACCACATTTCTGACGTACCCAAGTACGCAATAATTCTAGTTCTTCTTTCATTTTCTGATCTTTATCGTCGTATTCTAGCATAATTACACGTAACAACGGCGATTGATGGGTTGAGCGTAGTTAAAATAATTGAACGAATGAAGAGTTTTGTTTGATCCTTCGGCTAAATGTGTTCGACAGTAACTGGCAAAGTGGCAGGCTCAACACGGCTTAGAGTTTACACCACCTATTCGGATAAATTAGTTTATGTTACATTGAATTATTTTTATACTAATGAACATTCTTAAGCTTGGCTTAGGCCAATAAGAAAAATCGCGTATAAGTAAATTTTTTGATGAGAGTATAATGTTTTAATCTGTTTTAGAAAAAGGAGAATCCATCATCCTTTGCGTTAAAATCTGCCCATTGTACTGCAGCAAGACACACGGAAACAACAGAAGAAATGATAATGGTAACGCACACCCTAACATTTATAGTATTCAGTGGATTTTGTACATACATACGTCGTTTAACAAAAATCATATAAGATAGAAAAGTGATGTATGAAATAAAGTTGTAGAAGGTATAAAATACACTAGTAAATATAGTTTTCCAGGTTTAGAGTAATAATAATAAAAAATAATAATAAACATCATGGGATGGGATGGGATGACACCAATTGACCTAGTCCCAAACTTAGCAAAGCTTGTACTATGGCTACTAGCCTAGGTAAGAGTAAGTTTGTTTAGTATTATTTTCCTTTTTTATTAAATAATGAAAATGTTAAATCAATAAACATACCCTATTTGTAAGTGGGGTCTTACTATACCATACATTATCAGGCCAAATAAACCTGATTTACACCAGAGAAATAGCTGCTACAGTGCAGAATTGACCTCGTAACGCACTGTATGAAAGGACTTATAAATCAATGCTGCAGCTAACGTGTTAAAATCAAATGAGGGCTACAGACTATTTATTTGTGTTAAAACGATAATAAAAACTGAAATTTTTAGATGCGTCATCTAACATCTATTTGGATGGCGAGACTGAATATGGCGTCGCTACTACCGCTGATTACGACGACAGTGACCCGAAGCCACAACGCTGCAAGCCAACGCCCTCGTCGTCCACTACTTCAAGTTCGTCTACTACTTCAACTACGACCACAACGACTACGACTTCGACCATGAAGTCGATCTTGCTCGGGTCGGACAACTGGCCTATATGGCCTGGACCACCTGGGCCACCTGGACCACCTGGACCACCCGGACCTCCTGGACAACGAAGAGATGAATATGGTATTCCCGGTTTAAAATATTAAAATCTGTATGATGTAGATTTTGATCATAGCTTCAAATTATAATTCCAAGTGTGAGTTGGAATAACACACCAAGAGTTCTGTACGTATGTAAAAGCATTGATGAGCTTATAGTAGGATCCTAGTTATCTAAATAAATAAATTTTATTATTATTATTAGTAGGCAAAGTATTTAAGCTATTTTTTGTGGGTCAGTGATTTTACTTGCACTATGAGATCAACTACATAATGCTACGTCAACGTGAAGTACCCTATACATTTTCATTCCCACGGATTTTGTATACGAACTCACTTTCGAAAAGTTCTTTCTAGATTTTTCGATTGTACGAGCTTAGAAAAATATTTTAACGGTTGTTAGAGACCAGAGCTATGGGTAAAATTAACTAGATACCACCAAAGCGGTTAGAGAGACATTTCAAAATTGGTTTTATTTAGTAATTAATATCCTGTCATTGATATTTTGCAGATTCATCATACCAAACTATTTTGGACTACGACAGCGGCTCGTACTCTAATGAGAATGACACACCATCTGACTATGAAGTTCAAAACCCAAATCGTTTTTTGGTGCCCTGTAAATGGCCGCCGAGCGCGGCTGCAAAAGAATCCCGCCAAGTGCGAAGGAAACGCCATCACGATGGTGATATTTTTAGCATTATAATGACTAATGACTAACATTAAGTACATAACTATAGTCCAACTAAACTATTAGTTAAGTTAAAAATCCACGCAACGGGACACTGATACAGCAGGGTCAAATTAGTTAGAAAACATCGTAAAAATATTATTTGCATCTCGGACTCCATTCTTTGTCTTGTCTAGTATATACTTTGACTTCGTGTGAACAAAAGGTAACTGAATTCGAACTAGATTGATTTTTATTAAATTAAGTTTAGACAAAGGTATAAGTTTCGTAATATTCATCATGTTGGCTAATGTTATTAACTCAGCTATACACACCTAACTTTTGGCAATACATAAGTATTAAAAGAGCGTTTAGTAAACGCAACCCGCTGATTAGATTATTTTTTCTAGATGTCATCTATGTCGACGACACTCCTACTTACTACGATCACTACCCGTCGCCGCACTACCCATCTTACTACGACCTTCACCCCCCTCGCCACTACAAGCGCTACAGAGCCGACCCGCCAACCACTACCCCTGCGCCTACCAAACCTATGCCGCCGCCTACAACTACAGAAGAACCGACATACATTTGTGCTGTGTGCAAGAAAAAATGTGGGGTTTAAGTAGTAACGATTAGTAAAATATCTGTTTTATTTATTAAATTTTGAAGCACGTTCTAAAATGTTTGTTTTGTTAGCGTTCTTCTTCGGATTTATCCGACATTGCGAAGTAACAACCTCTTTGATTACATACATATAGGTAGTTACTTACATGAACATTGGAATGATACTTTAAAAAAAATCTATAAACTCCGACAGTCAACCTACTACGACAGATGTAGTGTAAAATGGTTTTCTATCGTATTTTATTGGAATAATTCGTATTTATCGTGCTCTCTTGATAAGCTTCAGTACCTTAACCTTGCCCATCGTACAGCTGTACATTTTTCATTTTGACATTTGACACTAATTAATAAAGTTCCATATTAATGGATATAAAAATGACACTCAATTAATATAATACCTAATGGATTAACACTATGCCGTCGTATTCAGATTGAGTTCCGACTTTTCCCGATGGAAAACCATTACGTACTACGTCTATACCTACTTAGTAAAATCATGGAATTTCTATTCAAATGCCCAGAGTTTATGGTTCATACGAGGAAAGAAGTACAGTGTGGCCACCGCTTTAGGTGGAGTGGACAATGTAGAATGCGCTTTATGTTGCGTATAATAAAACCCGTCGGTTAATTACGTACTTTATTTGAGGGACGGCCCGGCCTTTATTTGGTGAAGGGAGTAAAGTTTCTTGACAAATGTGAGCAGACGTGGTTCGAGGCGGCTAAGTATCTAAAGAAACTTTTTGAACTCTTCAAAGCGATTGAAATTCAGACCACACCCAGACTGAAAGCGAGGTGAATAAGAAAATGAGGGGTTCAGGTTTTGTTTAATTATCCAAATGATCTTCTGATCTGGCATTCACACAGCGAATAGCATTTCAAAGTTGATCTTCATAGGTACACCCAACAGTAACCGTACAAGATATGTATATATAAACACAGATTATAAAAACACAAGCGTAAAATATATTATATATTATAACTTTACAAAGGTGAGCTTTCTGGACAGCGTCACAATTTGCTAATCCCTACTATCCCTACTTCCCTACTATCCCTATCCCTACTATAATATTATATATATAATATTATAAATGCGAAAGTAACTCTGTCTGTTGTCTGTTACGCTATCACGTCTAAACCAATGAACCGATTTTGATGAAATTTGGTATATAGGTAGTTTGAACCCCAAGGATCAACATAGGATACCTTTTATTCCGGTAGAGGGCGCCACCGCGCGATAACCTAGATCCGCGCAGACGAAGTCGCAGGCATAAGCTAGTATACAATAAAAGCTATGCGTGTTATTCAGTTTCTTAGCTCATTTAAATGCAACAAGTGCAACAAACGAGCAACGTGTCGTGATTGTAAGTGAACACCAGTGAATTACAGTTATATTGCCAATCTAGTGGGCTAAAAATAGAATATTTTATGTGCCGGTAATGCCAACAGCTTTCTTGCTCTTCTCGTCGTAATACCTACAGCAGCGCAAGTACTGCTGCTTGACAGCAAGATTTACAGTCAATATCTTTATTCAATATAAGCTATAACATGCACTTATGAATATCAAATAAAAACCGGGCAAAAGCGTTCCGTAGCCATTACGAAAAAATTAAGTAATATTTTTCTAAGGATTTCGTATTTTTACGGAATATTCCATTGTTTTAGGTATATTTTATACCTTAGGCTGCTATTTACTTTTAAACTACTAATAATTCTCAAGCAAACTTAACCGTTATAGTTTTCCTTGAAAGTTTGATATACTTACTACCAGGTTTAGATTTTAGAGGGGGGACGCTCGATTTTAATGAAAATTTGCTCTTTAAAGTTGAATATTTCGCAAACAAATCACTGAATCGATAAATCGTCTTAGCAAACCCCTAATGGTTTTAAAAGACCTATCCAGCGATACCCCGCACTATAGGGTTTAATGGGGAGAAAAATCACCCCCACTTTACGTCTATGGGAGGTACCCTAAAAAAAATTATTTTGTTTTTTTTATTGTACCATTTTGTCGGCATAATTTATATATATATCCTTGCAAAATTACAGCTTTCTAGCATTGATAGTCCCTGAGCAGCAGACAGAAATGGCAAAACTATAAGGGTTCCGTTTTTGCCATTTTGGCTCCGGAACCCTAAATATTTACCACTGGTGCGTAAAAACGTCTTTGAGTCTTCTCAATTAGTTCAAGTACAGTCAACAAAAAGTACAGTCAGCAAAAAAAAATTGTATTAAAAATGAAATCTTGATGGTTAGGTCATTATAGCTATAAAGTTAGAGTACAGACATAATTTGTTTGTTTGTGTTTTTCTAAGCGTAGCGTTTTAAGAGACAAATCAATAAGTAAGACACAGTTAGTACCTAACTATCATAATGTGTTGTACGTTTCAGTATAACAATAAACACAGAGCTGGTGTGAAATAACTCTCAGATGCCAGCGAAAGCTACATTGTCGTATCGTAAGGTTCTGTTGTTATTGTCCTGATGCCAACTTTCATTATGATTTGTGGCTTATTGTAGTAAGTTTATATTTCCAACACATTGTCTACAAATTGTTACTAGGCAATAAATTCAAATAAGGGGTCAAGTCACCAGTAATTCTCTACTCGGACTTATTAGCAACATAAAATATTTCATAAGTTTAAGCGTTTCGCAATCAAAATAGTAATTCGCCGTACCCATGTTGATCGCCTGTCTCATCATCATCATCATGTCAGCCGAAAGACGTCCACTGCTGGACATAGGCCTCCCCCAAGGCTCTCCACTCAGACCGGTCTTGTGCTTCCCGCATCCACCGCGATCCCGCGATCTTAACCAAGTCGTCGCTCCATCTTGTTGGAGGCCTACCAAGTACGAGCGTCTACCGGTC
Organism: Choristoneura fumiferana; assembly: GCF_025370935.1. Classification (NCBI taxonomy): domain Eukaryota; kingdom Metazoa; phylum Arthropoda; class Insecta; order Lepidoptera; family Tortricidae; genus Choristoneura; species Choristoneura fumiferana. Next base: position 5,850,128 of record NC_133494.1, read on the forward strand.
CGCGGACGCCATTCGAGAACCTTCAGACCCCATCGGCTACAGTCCTGCGAGCTGCTTGCTGTCTGTCTGTATGAAATAATAATTGTTAGGCAGACTTGCTCAAACCAGATTGAATGATGTAATAATGATGATGCTGTGATGATAGGTTAAGTGCTAACCTAGGGTTAACGATTTAATTTCTTAACCCTAGACCAAAGACGCTTGCAAGCTTTTAAATACGTAGTACCTACCTACTAGAAAACTGTAATTTTACATGTTATTTTTTTTATTTAACCGGCGTACGTACATAGGTCATAATTACGCTGACAAGGTGATAATATAATAACTAAACAAACCTGATTGATGACGCTGATTGTTGAATAACTCCAGCAGGGCTACTACGAAACTCGAAGTTCGTGTCGTACGGTCCCTCTGACACTTATACTGTTCAATACGAGAGCGAGAGGGACGGCACGACACGAGCTTCGAGTTTCGTAGTAGCCCTGCTGGAGTTATTCAACAATCAGCGTCATTGATAGATCATTTTATTAAATTATCGCATTTACAATTCTTCAACATAGAACGTTACTTGGGTGTAGAGTAATACAGCAGGTATATATATGTATACATAACCAGCTTTTTTTGATGCCAACATCATCAACATCATACCACTGTTGGACAATAGACCTCCAGTTGTTTCGGTTGGAAGTTAGAAAGGGCAACACATTTTTTTTACTTTCGGAGTGAATATCTCCGAAAATATTCACTTTATCAAAAAATGGTTTTACAAACCCGTATTCATTTGCAAATACCTATCCAACGATATCCCATAACATAGGGTGGAAGTGAAAAAAAATCATCCCACTTTACGTGTATGCGAGATACCCTAATTTTATTTTATTTCTTTATTTTACCAATTTGTCGGCTTGACTGATAAGTATATTCATGCCAAATTGCAGCTTTCTAGTACTAACGGTCTCTGAGCTTAGCCGCGGACAGACAGACGGACAGACATGACAAAACTATAAGGGTTTCTAGATGACTACGGAACCCTAAAAAGAACAAATTTACTAAATTCCGAAAAATATGTCTTTATCTGATTACAAAAGGTACGTTCCATTTGAAAAAGGTATTTTAAAAAGTATTTTCCAACTTACAATCATGCACGGTTAGCATTTATAGGCAGGTAGTTCAAATTTGCTTACTCGACAGCTCTCACTTTAAATAACCTGTAACGCTAGTTTTGCTTCATGTTAGGTAACGCTATGAATACTTAATCGGACTTGCTATATTTTTGCGCATTGAATATAAACAACGACGAAGTTAGTCATACTTAGTGTTGCTATATAAATGGCTATAGTCCAGGAGTGAAAATGAAAGATAAATCAAGGTTACATCGATACACTTACTAATATTATAAATATGAAAGTGAGTTTGTTCCGCTGTTATGCGTTATCAACTGAACTGATCGCCATGAAATTATATAAATCATCATTATATACCATATTTAAAGACCAAAATAATTAATAGAATAATTCATTTTATCCCGAAAAAAATTACTTGTTTCTGAGAGCGTGCGATAAACTAATTATTTGCAGAAAAAGTCGTGGGCAACAGCTAGTCTTAAATAATTGAAGAGCACTTACTATGTAAATCTTTTGACGTAAATTTTGGTATGTGATCACCGTGGCTCTCTTCTCAGAAGGCATCAGATCAGCCCGCATTAGGGCTACCACGTTCTTCCAATCAATTTATAAGTAGAGTTTAATCCTGTCCGACTGGATTTCCCAATTTTTTTCACGTTTTCATATCCTAAAGTGGCCGGATAAGGCTCCAGGCTCACTGCTTCGTAAATAAATTGATCATAAATGTATTTAGAGACCCGCATTATCGTCTATTCGCTTTATGTCCTTTTTACGTCTTGGTAATCCATGCGACGTATTCGCCGCGTAATTTGCGAGGAACCCTCATTTTACTGCCCGTTGCCATGACAACGGCGTCGTGCCTCTACAAATAAGTAAGGATAAATGAGCTTATATACACGCTGTTATTAGACTCGAATATATATTTATTAACATTAAAACACGAGTTACATAACAATCCTAAAGTATTAAATCCTAAAGACATTTACATTACGCAACTATTTTATGCAGCTAGCATTAGGTACATTGCAGCGTTTGATTGGCCACTTGTATAGGTGAAGCCGTGAAGCCAGACGAGCGTATTTTTTTGAGCTGTGAGTCGCTTATTTTGAGTCGCCGTGTGGCACAAACTAGACTTTTGTACAAAACCGAATGCAGCAGCAATTACTGGTCCAAAAATACGCGGCTCAAAAAATTACGCTCGTTGCCCTCACAATCTACTGCTAGCATGTGAAATAAGTTGTACGTTAAATTCGGCTTGAGAATTTGAGGACGCTACTGATTTTTTTTAGAACAGCTATGACGTGGGGTTAATATTTATGTTGGGCAGTGAGAGAATTTGGAGTCGCAAAATGTAGTGGATTTGGCGGGAAGCGAATGGTTACAGCGCTACGCCACTTATCAATAAAAACGTAAGATAATAGAGTAATTTTACCATGATTACTGCGAGTGTGACACTTGCAATTATATTACAAAAATAGTGATCACAAAATGGCAATGTTTTTACAAGTTTTTATTTAGTTTCACCTGTCTGTCTGTCACCTGCGTCTGTCTGTCTGTAATCAAATCTTGCAAGTTAAATTCGACCAAATTATTGAAATTTGGCATGCAAAAATGTAGTTTGGGTGATAATACAAGTACAGTCAACAAAAAGTACAGTCAGCAAAAAAAGACTTAATGATTTTTTTACCAAAAACTTATTAAAAGCTTGCAGGTGGTAGGACCTTGTGCAAGGTCCGCTCGGATTGCTACCACCATCTTGCTCGCTAATCCTGCCGTGAAATAGCAGTGCTTGCGCTGTTGTGTTTCGGCGTGGAGATCACGACAGCCGGTGATTTTACTGGCACTTGATGTATCCCATCTTAGGCCTCTAGGTTGGCAACGCATCTGCAATCCCCCTGGTGTTGCAGGTGTCTATGAGCAGAGGTAATCTCTTACCATCAGGAGACCCACTTGCTCGTTTGCCATCCAGTCAAATAATAAAAGATAACTTGCAATGTACCGACGTATGTGCGGGTCAAATCTTGCAAGTTAAATTTGACCCACTTTTAGTGTCGGATTGTCTTGAAATTCCTATATTTATGTAAATTAAATAAATAAATAAATATCATGGGACACAATTGCGTGACAATACAATAATTTGGTAATGACATCCTGTTAGTCCGGCCAGGATCGTCTCCGCAGGCATGTAAAATGTTGTTTGGGTGACAATGCAAGTACAGTCAACATAAAGTAGAGTCAGCAAAAAAACCTAGTATTAAAAATTAATTTTATACCAAAAACTTTTGTTTGCCTTAGGTTTATATATTACACAGAGAAACGCTGGGGGTCAAACTGGAACTAATGCTGCAATCTTGCCATGTATTCGTTTAGCGGTAATACCACTATCCTGTTTTACCACTAGCTGATAAGTTGCTGACATTTTATGCAACACATATCCGGGATGCCGTCTATCTTTATTATAAGAATAACAAAAAAATTAAACCGCCGAAAACACTGAAAAGCAAAAAATTATTAAGTTAAATACTTAGGTATATGTAAGTAAAGTATACCTAGGTACCAGATTGAAGTCGGTGCCTCAGCACTAGTCAGAAGCAGTGGACCTATAGACGTCTACCTGATGGGCTTCTATCACTCCTCCTGGCTCGTGCTGAGGCACCGACTTCAAACTGGTACCTAGTATAGGTACTTTACTTATGTATTTAACTTTATTATTTTTTGCTTTTAGTTTTTTCGGCGGTTTAATTTTTTGTTAAAAAGTTTTTATTTTATACCTTTGTCTCACCCTTTGGGTATTTTTTTTCCAAATGTATATAATAAGTACATACTTCAAGGTATACCCTATCCAATAAAAATAGAATTATGAAAATCGCAATACTCTGTAAAAAGTTATGCCTGGTCATACAGTACAATCAGTGACTGAACAATCAATCATCCTCTGTTTTCCTACCCTTAGGGTAGGAATATTTTTCCAAATTTTAATGAGACCACCCTGGGGGTATACGCTTTCCAATAAAAAATAATTATCAAATCGGACTACTATGTAAAAAGTTATGCGTGGTCATACATAAATAAGAATATACGCGTCGACTTGAGAACCTCCTCCGTTATTTTCGTCGGTTGAAAATAGCATCATAGCATCATACATATATATGTTATACAGTACCTATCCCCCTCTCCCGGCAATTCGCCTATCTAGATCGATTGAATTTTTCCGCGTGGGAGTGCGTGTCATCACGTGGCGTTTATAAGGTGAGCATTGGGCGGTTTTAGTAAAATTATTAATTGTTCCTATAAATTTCTAGTGAAAATTATAATACTTACTAGAAGTATAAAAAATACGAGGTTAAGAATCATCATCATCATCATCATCCCAGCCTATTTACGTCCCGCTGGAAGTTTAAAAAAATTACGTGTAAAAGTGCCCTTTGCGGCCTATTTACTGAATAAATCATTTGAATTTGAATTTTGAATTTGGACACAGGCCTCCTCTCGTAATGAGAGGGCTTGGGCCGTAGTTCCGCGCGGGCCCAGTGCGGATAGGGAACTTCACACATACCATTGAATTACTTCACAGGTGTGTGCAGGTTCCTTACGATGTTTTCCTTCACGCGAAAGCTCGTGGTAAATTTCAAATGTAATTTCGCACATGAGTTTCGAAAAACTCAGAGGTGCGGGACGGGGTTTGAACCCACGAACCTCTGCTTGAAAGGCGATAAGTCAAACCACTGGGCCACCACGGCTTCCTCCTCCTCCTTCGGTTGATTAAGAATTAATGATTATGTATTAGAACTATGGCCCAAGCCCTCTTGTTCTGAGAGGAGGCCTGTGCCCAGCAGTGGGACGTATATAGGCTGGGATGATGATGATGGATGATATTAGAAATGAAGTCCACGAACATCTTTTCACCATCCCCAAATGCCCAACCTACAATGTGTATAAATGTAATAAGTACTATTAGAATATTGCTCAACTTTAAAGTTAAACTCGAAAATGTTGGAAAGAAGTTTGCATATACCGAATTTAATATGAGACCTGGGTAAGTTACCAAAGTTAGCGTTTGGGCTACAAATAGGTCAACTAGTTTATAGGCTCTAAAACGGACGTAGGTGGCTAAAGAAAGTTTGGCGTATTTTATTAAAAGCGGATTTTTACCCAGAGAATTTCCTCTATTGCTCGTCGGGAATCTAAAAAGGTCTATTCGAGAGAAAATAAGGAATCCTATCCTTATCTCTTGTTTAAGATTAAAGAGATTTTGAGGAAAATGATATTTTCCTAAATATATATTTGCTTGATCTTTTTATTATGTTTGCTGGCGACTGCTTTTGATTATTGATGACGTTTTTATAAATAACCTTCAATATCTAACTAATTTATTTCCAATGCGAAATAGTAATAACTTATTTTTTTTTAGCTAGCTTATTTTTGTATCCCACTGCTGGGCAAAGGCCTCTCCTCTCCTGCTCCACTCCTGCCTATCGAAGGCGAGCTCCCGCCATCCCACATTATAGGCATCTAAGTTGTCCCTCCATCTCCTCTTCGGTCTAATTCTATTACGGTATCCGTCACTAGGGACCCATTCCGTAACAATTTTGGCCTAACGTTCTGGGTTCATTCGACAGACATGTCCAACCCAGCCCCACTTCAACTTGGCCGTCTTTACGCCCACGTCAGCAATTCCAGTCTTTGAGCGCAGCACAGTGTTTGAAATAACTTATAATTATTATAAAATCTAACTAATCAATAATACTTGAGGTGTTTTTTTTTTTTTTTTACAGTATAGGCTTGCGTTTGGCCACAATCACGCCTGATGGAAAGCGAGGATGAGGCCTACGATGGAGCACGCTTGCCTAGTAAATGCTCATTCACCCTGGACTTGAAGGCGGCCAAATTGTAGTGTTCAGGAATGTGTAGTGTGCTTGCTTAACCAATCTTAAAAAAAGGTAGGTAAGCGCATAGAAATTCCATGAAATATCTATAAGATGAATGGAAAGGAAAAAAATATTACAACTATTATTAACACCTCTAGCGAGTTACAAGCTGTACCTACACGAGTTTATAATTAAGAGCGTTTATACCTGCTGAGCGGCAACGTTGCATTTTTGTTAATATATAAGTTAATGTGTCTTCTTCAATAATTATGCGTGATAGGCCTTTTATATTCTTTAAAAACGAACAATGTTTATTAACGGTTTTTAAAGAAATTAAAAGTCTTATCACGCATAATTATTGGAGAAGACACATTAACTTATATATATTAAAAAACAGTTCTATCAGACCAAATTTTAATTTCATTAAATTTTTATGAAATAATCGAGAAAAACTAACAAAAATGCAACGTTGCCAGCTCAGCAGGTATAGCTAGATTAATTGATTTATCGAAAATACAAACTGAGACATGGATGCACAGAAAAAGAGACCAGCGCTGGAAATCGAACCCAGGTCCTCAGCAATCCGTGCTGCGTGCTATAACCCCTACACCACCGCTGGACAAGAGTCTAGACACAAATTTCTCCTACGCACACATATCTCAGGTTGTTTTTTTTCAGGCTACAGTAGCAGCAGCGCTAGCGACATCTATGTTTCGCTCGCATAATATTAATTGATTTAGTCAGTAAAATTAATAGACACGGACGCTCCTTCTTACATTACACGCCCTGTCCTATCTATACTAGAATCTGAAGCGGAGAAAAAAAGATAATACTTGAACGCCTGCAAAAAGCGATATGCTAGTTTTACCCAGTTGACGGAGTTTTTTGCACCACAGATGTCGGCTTTCATTAAACACCTCGGTCAAGCCATCGCTGACCGTTGGGATAAATCCCTAAGTGTCGTGATGGGCTGGCTTAGATCAAGAATCATACCTAATGTTTATTATACGAGCCAACAAGTATGTGCATTCGAGGCACACGTCATAAATTACGATCGATCGGATGGACTGACCCAAGCAAGACCAGCAGTGCACATGGCTGCTGAAATATTTTTTGTCTATAATCTTTTGACAAAAGTCTTTATGATATGTAATGTTTGTCAATTGTGTTTTACTTTTTTAGGGTTCCGTACCTCGAAAGGAAAAAAGGGAACCCTTATAGGATTACTTTGTTGTCCGTCCATCCGTCCGTGAGATATCAAGCTGAAATTTATATTAAATACTCAGGTCTACTGTCCCTTGGAGCTGTGAAAAAATCAAACTTCTAAGCCAACGCAATGAAAAGATACAGCCGTTTATGCCGCAAATTTCCGCAAATTTTCGAAACTCGCAAGGGAATCAAAGCCTACAGGGTACTTCCCGTGAACACAGAATGTTGAAATTTGGTATGAAGCAACGTCTTAAGAATATTATTCTTATATAAGAATAAGAATAAATTTTATTGAAACAGTTAAGAGCGTGCAAACGAAAAATTGCCCATTCAGCGATTTTGAGGTTTTTCAAATGCCTTATTAATGTCTAAATGCTTACGTTTTTTAAGGAAAAACTAATGTAACATATAGATAAACTCTTACTCTGATGTATAGCGGTAATTTCCATTTATTTCCGTCAGCGATTTTTTTTTGCCAAATCATTTTGTTAGTGAGGTTTTACAAAAATACGCGTCAGAGCTGTCTTTCATGTGAAAAATTTCCAGTATAACCCACCACAAACAGTGTAACTTTAGTATTTTATAATAGGAAATATAGTCTTTTAGACATAGGGTCATCATATGTATCAAAATATTAGTTATTATTATTCAAATATCGTTCTTCAAAAAGTCTAAATCGGTCTACTTCATCATTTTTTATCTCATTTGTTTGTGATGTATTTGTCAATAAAACATTTTATTATAAATCTACAGGAAATGTTTAGTCTGTAATATTTTTCAGCGCTTAATAATAGCTCATTTAATTTTGACAATTTTCTAAACTTGGGTCCTAAATCGATTATATAACCGCGCGCGTTAATAGTTACGACTCAGAAAGCGCCGGGCTCTCCCAAGGAACGGACGTATCGCTCTGCGCTCTCCGCAAGGTTATCAACCTTTACTGCAAACACCCGATAGTTATAGCGTGTCCGCAATTGCTTGATACTTGATAAGTAATTTTACATGTTAAAATTAAATGTTTTAAATTTTCGCAATTTTCACTCAAACTAATACGGGTAAATGCATTTTACATTTCACAAGCATTTATTTAACTTGCCATATTAGTATGTATGTTAGTATGTAGTGTGTAAGTATTAACTAAATTTGACCCACTTCCCGATTTTTGATTGAGATGAAACTTTGCGTGCATGTGTGAATAAAATGACAATGTAATATTATTATTATAACATGAAGCTGATCTGATGATGGAGCTGGAAGGTAACACAAGAACTTGTAATAAACGACATAACCCCATCGAGTTTGGGCTCATTAGATTTGTCTTGACGAGTCCTAGGTGGTAACCAGGGACAAAGGTACAGTCAGCAAAAAAATATTGTATTAAAAAAAATAAATGTAACTTAAAGTTATTAAAGCTTTTATTTAACTTGCCCTGTTAGTATGTTTGTTAGTATGATAGTGAGTATGATATAAAAGTAAATAAAATCTTGTTGTACAGTAAAAGTCTTATATTCTTAGATATGGGCAATAAACGAAAATCATATCCAGGATACTACTCAGTTTTGATAGACTGTCTCCGAACATTTACGATAGCTAATGAAATTCCTGTTACTAAAATGTCATTGGACTCCGTAGTCCATTAAATAGACGCCTTACGCATTGTTAATAATCTACTCCCAGAGAAGTCGACTCCATCTGGTCTAAGGACTCCATCTTAAAACCCTCGCTTCGCTCGGGAGTTAACGCACGACACCCTCGCTGCGCTCGGGAGTTAAATCTGGAGTCCTTCGTTACGCTCAGGATTCAATACCGTACCCGTGACATAATAAAGTGCTTTATCCCCGTAGTGTACATCTACTAATAGTATTTTATGCAATTGTTACATAAAGAGGGTCTTGAAACCATAGTGTGGTTAACGATACCAGCGAAGTGAATATCGTTATAGCATCACACGAGTGTTTAAGGCCTAATTATGTAAAATTTCATACAATATTTTATATACACGTACACATTATCGCCGAAATATATATCGGGGATTTCGGAATTGCTCGTTTAAAGATATTAGATGAAAATAATTATGAGCAATGATGATGAATATTCATTTATTTACTAATTATTACGTGCCCTCACACAAGTATACCATCATATGCGTAAGAAACATTGAAACTAAATATTTTGCGCGCACTGAAAAATTAAATTTTTATTGCCAGCTTTTTTTACTGACTGTAATTTTTATACGTTGTTGCCATCTAGGGCCAAAGTACTGTCAAGACGAATCAAAACGAGCCCAAAGTCGATGGTGGTTATATAGATTTATTACAGAGTTCCTACGGCCACCTTCCAGCTCCATCATCAGATCAGGCTTCATAAATCATAATAATATACTGCATTGTCATTTGATTTACACACGTATGTAAATTTTAACTTAATCTGAAAACGCATATTTAGTCAAGTTTAGCTTTCAAATTTTATTCCATACCTACTAATAACTAAACATAACACAGGGCAAGAAAAGTAAAAAGCTTGTAAGTAATAAATAATTATTATGTTAAGGAATAAAATATTTATATCGCAACAATTTTTTTTCTTAATTTTACTACGACGGAAAATGTACAAGGATCAAGAATGTGTTTAATGTTTCGGCAACGCTCGCATCGTACGCACACAGCAAAGTTTGGTAGTGTGCGGGCGAAACACGGCCGCGAAAGGAGATCGCGCCAGTGACGATTAAGACAAAATGTTTGCGCGCTCTTAATTTACATTTCATGAATAGATTAAAACGATCTAACAAATGTAGCACTGCGGCAGATTTCCTAAATAAGACAATTTCCCGTGACACCTTAGACTAGGCTAGGCCTGACCTGTAGAGTGACACTACACCCTTTACCAATTGTGACGATTCAAGCGACAGGCATCTATTATAATCTGTATAATTAAACTTAAAAGTTAAGACAACTTATAGCACAGATAAAGGAAAAATTGCGAAAATCGTAAATTTTTAGTTACATCATATTTAATAAAAATAAACCTACAGGTTTGTACGGAACCCTCGGTGCGCGAGTCCGATTCTCACTTGGCCGGTTTTTGTACAATAAAGTATTTACCAAAAAAAAAATGCTGCAATGTTGGCGACAGTTGAGTCTAATTATTTGAATGAGTATGTGTGTAATTCAATTTTATTAATTTGATCAAAATGTTGACGACACCTGCGAGTAAAATATACTTTTAAGTATGGATGAGTTTAAGAGATATTGATTTCTGGGTGTCATCCTGACCTATCTTAAAGTCTGATATATGTTTTATACGCAAATAAATCTTTACTTTGCTTTAGTGACATATGTGGCAAAGTTTAACTGGAAGAGATCTCTATAAGGGATACATTTACATCTCTTTCCCTTATCAACTGTTAATCTCATATGTTTTATGTACAATAAAGAGTTTTATATTAATACAATATAAAACATATGTTGTTTATAATTTAGAAGTGATAATTGGATAGCTTTTTGCATGAAAACATTTATGTGCCGCACAAATGAAGCTGTCTTGCACGTGAGGTCGCAGAGTACCAAGATAATCGGTTTTTTTAATCACTTACCGTGTGTGTGAAAATAATTTTACATGGAGCACTGGTAATCAATTTATATATTCGTTAGAGTTACAAGCAGCCCTAGCAACATGATCGAATATCTTACGATGCAATCAATCATCAGACTAACTTCTTCGAAGGGAAACGTGAGTGGATATCTGATTGAAGAGGATTGTGGTACAACAGCGAAAACTAGTGTTTTCACACAGATGGTGGTAACGTTTCTAAACGTTAACGATTTTTGTACGTTTCGTGTTACTTTTAAATTGCCAATTTGGCATTGATCACTATTTTACAATGTGGTTCAATTCCAAAACCATTTCGACGAATCATTTTTTAAAATTTATTTAAAAAAAAAATACTGCAAATATTTGCAAAATAACGTTTGACCTTTGTTTGACTTTCATCGTAAATAAACGTATTGTAACTAAACCGCCTAATCCTAACACTGCCAGGTGACAGACGAGACTACACTACTTTTTTTTAAAATAATTGTGACGGGCAAAGATAAACGCAGTTTTTAACGCCATGACAACTATGGTTAGCTATAATAATTCTGGTTACTTATAAATAGGATAAAAAATCAAAACCCAACTAAAACCAAAATCCTTCAAATGGGTTATGATTGGTTTTTTGGAGTCTTTTTGTAATTTTTATTTCAACTCCAAATTTGTTACTTTTACTTTTTTTTTTGTTTTTTTTTTATATGTATGCATAGGAAAAAATTCGTGTCTTGATTCCTGTCCAGCAGTGGCGTAGGGGTTATAGCACGCAGCACGGATTGCTGAGGACCTGGTTTCGATTCCCAGCGCTAGTCTCTTTTTCTGGTTTTTCTGTGCATCCATGTCTCAGTTTGTATTTTCGATATGGCTTCAAATGGGTGTCTTAAATTAAGTAGCCTATTTTATGAAAAAATATAATAAAAATAAACATTGTTTTTTGTGACTAATGACAATGACAATTTAATTTTAAATTGATAACGGGCGTCATTAGTTTTGTACATGAAACTCATAAAAAAACCAGTTGACACTGAGAAACAAAGTACAAAGGCACACTTATCCCATAAAGGGATCTCTTCCAGTTAACTTTCAAACGATTGACACGACAAGATAAACAAGAGTCTTACAAAGGTTAATACTAATAATTAATAATTCCTGTGCCATCGCTATTAGAGGTTGATGGAAATTAAATTAGGTCCGAGTGCTCGCCACGCTGATGCTTAATAGATGACACCCTTCTGTCACCTTTATTGCTAATGGCGTAAAAGCAAAGATGGCAACTATTGGGACAGTGACGTTTACCTTCAGTGAAAAAGGCTATTTAAAATAAACACATTATTCTTAAGAAACGACTTTCTACTTCTAAGAAGATATTTTTCCTATATTATTACAAGCAGAAACTTCTAGGCTTACCGTTGCTTCATATTAACAACCGAGTATTATTCCAAGTGTCCATTTACTGGCTGGACTGAGGACCTCCTTGACAGTCTCTTGAGACAAATGATGTGGATTTATATCTTCCCTTGCCAAAATCCAGTGGCAAAGTACGACTACGATTTGTTACAATTATTTGCTTACCTCTATTTACACATCGTTAGTTTGGGGCTTTGCGGGTCGCAGAACCTCTGTCTATTATAAGGTTCTTGTCCCACCGCCGACGATGAGCGAGCAGCGAACGCGAGCGATTAGAGCTAGGAACTAGAAGCGAGTGGGCGAGCAGTGAGAAGCGAGTGTAGTTTTGTCGCTCGGCTGTTAGCGAGTGTTCGAGTGCGACGGGCGATTACTCGCCCTATAGTGTTACAGCTCTAGTCGCTGCGATAAAAGAGTGAAGACAGTTCTCGGCGGCAGTGTGAACAGCCAGCAGTGATCAACTATTAATATTTTTTTTCCCTTTTACTCACACAGGATCTATATCTTTTGTTCGTTTCTTGAGCGAGAAAATAGCCGATCGCCAATCGCTTCTTCGCCGGCGGTAAGACAACTGCCTAATGTCTGGTTACTGAAGTACTCGTACTTGTATTGAAGAACATTGTGGTAGGTATAGTAGGAACTGAAACAGTTTTTACTAGTATCGCCTTTGCCATAAAGGCACATGAAGCTGTTGTCCAGGCCGTTCAAGCTGTTTCAGGCTTCGAAAAATTATATTCACTATAAGATATATATACCCAATGTCCTTGCTAAGACGTAAAAAAGACAGGGTATTTCTCCTTTAGTTTAGGTCATTTATCATTTAAATTTAAAATTGCATCACAATTTACAAATTGAAAGAATTAGAGAGCCAATTAAAGGAATTTATACTGAAATCGTGAAAAGATTTATCTCGGCCTATGCAGGCAGGTACTTAACACTATAAGCTCAGTGCAGATTATGAATTTCACACATACACCATTAAATTGTTCGCTCGTGCCTATAATACCCCTTAGGCCACTTGGTCCGATCGGCTTGTCCGGATTGATCGGACGACGAATATTTTTTTTAACTGTTGGTTCGATTAATCAAACTTTACAGTTTTCGTAGCCCGAGTGTCGAACTACTAGGACGATTACATTTCCTTGTAGTCCGATCAGTCGGGCCATTGTCGGTTTTTTAACCCCCGACGCAAAAAGAGGGTGTTATAAGTTTGACCGCTACTATTTTCATGCTATTTAACTTCTCATGATCATGATTTTGTTTATACAAAATTTTATGATATAACGATAGTCCTACCGATTGCGGAATCATAATAATCAAATAATTTTCTTGTTTTATATTTATTTCTTTTCACGTGCCAAAATTCCACGTTTTCGTTACGTATACTTAGGTGACGCTTTATAAAGCTAGCTTTAACGCCAATTTTGGTAGAAATTTGTTTTTGTACACTGGCAACTAATACTCTAATAGGGCAACACCGATGAGATAAATAAATCTCATCAGTTTGTTGACAAACAGCCAACAAAAGTGACGCGGAGATTTTTTTTCGAAAAAACGTCGAAAGTGCTTGTTCGATTTCAGGGGTAAGTAGTGATTATTTTAAACTGGTTGTTTTTTCATACGATAGGGTAATCTTTTCCACGCAAGTGGCATGTATTATTATGTTCAAAATGTCGTTATTTCACCATGAGAAATGATTTTTTGTTTAAAATACGTTACACTTTCGTTACGATTACGTTACATTTTTACAAAATGCTACGTATTTTTACATAACGTAACGAAAAAATGTGGTAAAAGGAAGTGCACACAGAAAAATTCTAACTTACACCAGTTTATTATTATGTTTCCAATGACATAAATTTGAATCTGTATTTGTACTTTAATGCGTTTGTTTAAATATAAATAATCTGTAGGTGCAAGGATCGGCACAAGAGAATTGTGGTGGGTTCTGTGTTCACGTCCTGCTCACATGCATAGCGTATTTAAAGTGAGAGACAAACGGAGAGATTCACTTACCTACTTAGTTCATTTTTCAGATACGTTATCTAATGAGAATATTAACCAGTATGATCTAGGCTTTATAAAAAATTACGTTACGTTTTATGGTAACGTCACGTATTTTTTTATGTTATTTCTATGTCACATTGGTCAAAATTGGCGGCCTTACCCACGTGCAAAATTGAGTGGAAAATTTTGCGAATTCGTTCATTGAATTTCTTGCTAGTACTGAGGGTTAAAATTTCTGTTCGCCTGGTGTGTAGAGCCCTTAAGGTCGAAATTCTCGTCCCAGCATTAGAACTATTTGACAGGCGAATCAGAAAGTTACGTTTAATTTGAATCTGTTGGCACTTAACATGGGTCCTAGGCGTTTAACAAATAATTTGATTATTGTGAAATAGTTCCAATTTCATGCCAATCTTTCTATTTAGGCTGCTCCCTTTTCACATAATGTAGAAAATTAATGGTCTCTATATTATGTGAAATAACTCTTCTTTGGGCAGTCGGGTAAAAACACAGCTGTCCCTTTAGTTATATAATTTCGATTTATATAATTGGCATCAGCGATGTGAGATTATTATATGCAGGGACATGATTGATGAATATTGGAATATTAAAAAATATTCATTCAGTTACATATGGTTCCAACGAAAGACTAATGCGTCGGTTGAAATGCCGATATCATGGTGAGTTGGGACCATTTCGTGACAATTTATCTCTATTTCCGTTTTTTAGGGTTCTAGTCAAAATTACAAAAACGGTATTTTACTACCTATATTATGTACCTTATAGTTTTCATCCGTCTGTATGTCACCACGCATTTTACTCAAAACTGCAAGACTTATATTCATGGAATTATGAAAAAACCGTTTTGAGTTACTGTCGCAAAATTGCGCTTTTCAACAAAAGGACGTATGTGCTAATGAGATATGTACGCCTTTTGCTCCCTAGCTTTCTTTTTGTAGTGACGGCTACGGAACCCTACACTGTGAGTATGCTTGCATGCTCTTGGTCGGTTTTATTATCTTTTTAAAAAACCTTAAGGGGAAATGTGATGCCGTCTCCGTCTATTCGAACATAAAAATAGAGACGGCATCACACCTAACCGCCAGTTAACACTAATCAATTAATGGTGAAACAGCCCCTAAATGTCACGAATAATGTTTTCTCCCTTTTATTTATAATTATATTTATTTTTGATTAAAATGTCGATAACCCAACATATTTTGTTCTTAAT